>NW_026623396.1:1129655-1157098 GCF_030028575.1 Malurus melanocephalus
AAAAAAAAAAAAAAAAAAAAAAAAAAAAAAAAAAGCCAAATAAAAACATCCCCAACCAAACAGGAATTACGGCTATGATTGAAACCCCCTTGGCTAGTCTGGTCATGAAAGTACCACCTTTCACAAATTCACATGCTCTGCTGATGCTCTCACAGTTAAATGAAAATCATGTGTAAGTTACCAAGCAATGGGTTCAGAATTAAAAACTTACCTTTTGATAAAGCTTTCTCTAGGAGACAAAAGGCAGAAGTGTTCAAAAGGTATTTCTCCGGTACATATGGAAGTAGAATGATGTATCAGTGTTTTACAGTGATGATTATATTCTATTTATTAAGAAATAGGTTATTAAATACTGACTATTTGTAAAACATGTTTAAGACTTCAGAAACAGAAAGCATGCACCCCAARGTATTAAAAATGCCAACAGAGCTCTCCAAGCTTTGAATGTTGCCTTAAAAAAGGAAAAGGTCCAAACAGTTACAGAGTAACACAGTGTAAAATGACAAAGCTAATGGTACTTTTAAAAGGAAACCAGCCAACCAAAAGAGGATGACCCACACTTAGYGTGACACTGATTCTGCAAATGTCACAGAAAGGTCAACAATACAGGCAATTATATAAAAAAAAAGGCAATATCCCAAAAGCCAATAACTGAAATGCTTTTAAGACTGTCTGATTACTTTAAAAATATATGAGTTTTTTAAAGAAAAAATGTTAACAAATATAAAACCRAACTTCAGCCATGGAATTGCTAAATAGTACAGGTTTTTTTTGGGGTGAACCCTTACAGTATCTAGAAGTGAACACGAAGTAATCGCTACAAATAACTTATAATATTTGTAAATTATGAAGTTGCTTTACTGTAAACAGTGATAGCATTTGATTAGGTGGCAGCTTAACATGCTCTGTCTAAGGTGCATACCATCAATTTTATCATGGATTTGAAAAGTAAACAGTAAAACATCCCAAGCCTCATGCATCCACTCTCTCCTGATCCTCCTATCAAACACCAATAACTGGTTACTTACATTACTCTTTTAGTGTGGCTCCTGCTCAAACAAAATAAATTTTAGTTATTAAATTTGCATTGAGTACTAAATATGAGATGAAAATTCTTCAAAACAGACAGTATTTACCTTTTAGAATTAATACACATTCTCCATGCTAGGAAGTAGTGTTCTTTCCCCAGAASTGATTCAAGAACAAGTAATTTAACAAGTTTTCCCAGGGAAAACTAAGGACTGCTTAGATCTTGTCAGCACCTAGCAGAAAAACAGTGCTTCTAAAAAGTCCAAGTAGGCAAACTTTATCTCATGCCAATCCAGTCAAAACAATTAGACACAGTGGCTCTAGATCTTATAACACGAATTATTTTAGTCTCTAAATTTGCATAACCACCACCAAATATTAAGGCTGATTATATCATTAAAGATGACTCCAAGGGCTCAGCAGAAGTCTTTATCYCTATCAGGGTCAGTGAGTTCACCCTGGTGTATTAAATGTACCAACTCTGAGGCTTCCCACTCTGTGAGAAAGGCTCTTCAAACGCTGAGAGTTCATTTTCTTCTTACTCCCCACTGAAATTCACAATTTTATGCAACAACAAAACTACTCAGAGCAGAGACAAAGGTGTCAGAGACCTGAGATTTCAGGATTTAAAGCACCAACCAGAACAGCCTAGTTCCTARAGAATCTGGTCTTACTAATAGCACAAGCAATATAGAGAATAATGACGTGAAATTTTAACAGAGAGACAAACTATTTTAGTTTCACTTGCTCTTTTTCTTAGCAGCACAGTGCGACAGTGTGCAGCTAATGCTCTGTGACAAATTTTGCCTGGTGGAAATTCCTCCCAGGAAAAGAGACCTCATAGCCTATTTCTCCTTATGGCAAATTTTAAGCAAATTAAACTGATAACCACATCTTGAAAAACACTCCTGAGGACAGCACTGCTGATAGAAGCCCCAGAGGGACACGGTCCATGCCAGCAGGCCAGCATGACAAGTCACAGGCAGCGTGGTACTGCAGAGGGACACGCTGTGGATTGCAGGCATCAAGGCCATGAGGGAACACAGGATGCCAATTAAATGGCAGCGAGATCTCTGCCAGCCAGAGGGGCACAGGCAGCCCCCAAGGGTCCTGGTCYCCTGCTCAGGCAGCTGCAGGGAGAACAGCACGGCCAGACCACGGGCCAGTGCTCTGCACCTTGGTGTGCACAGCACCAGATCGCTCTCGTGACTCTCCTCAAGCACCTGTGAAGGACAGCGGCTGCAAAAGCTGCCAGAGACCTTTGTGCACTGCTCAGGTGACTGAGCTTTAATAGAAGTGCAGCTCTGGCCACTGCAAGGGTCCCCTGTCCCAGTTCTGTCCTGCAGCAAATGGGGAGTGTCACTGGAGCACATCAGGGCTTTCTGACACAGGGCTCAGGAGTAACGTGCTGCCCCAGAAACTTTTAGTAGGGCCACAAGCAAAAGGAGAACAAATATGCAAAAATCAAGACATTATGRTTTAGAGCAACCAAGGAAGTGAAACATTTTTCACAGCAAGGGGCTGAAGAGGGACTGGTGMTGCAACACTGGCCTCTGCAAGGTACCAGGCATGGACAAATTTGGCAAACTTGTCACAGAATACTTAACTTGAAGTCAGCTARCCATCTGAGGTAACAAAATGTTGTAACAGGATTAAAGTTCAGCAGTTTTTAATGCTGCTTTGTATTAACGCCAGAGAGAAACCTAACAAGAACAATTGACCAGTGGAGAGTAGTTCAGGTCTCATCCAGAGTTTAGCAAGCACACAGTGCTTTCTGTACAACTTCTGTTCATCTTAAAGGGAAGGAGGATGTTAATCTTACCTAGAAAGGACCACAAGGATGTGTCACATTGCACCTTCAAGCAATGTATTCATTTTTGTAAGGCTTAGAGAAGCAGAAGCACACAGAAAAGCAAGTCTGTTTCAGCAGATATGGTATCTAATGCAGGAAAACAACCACCTCTGGAAGAAAAATGCCACCCCATACAGGAAAAAAATTTCCAACTTAAAAAGAAAAAARTAATAAAAATGTTAGATCCTTCCTCTTCTTACAAACCCAACTCAATATAATTTAACAAATACTAAATTTTAATCATGGGTTTAGTTTTTMATTATCTCTCACAGATAAACATGTGAAGAGTCTTTCTCCATCTTAATTATTTTGATTATTTCTAACACCAACTTACAAAAAGAATTCTCACATAAATCAGATTCTTCGATAAGAGGAACTAAAGTTGATAGGAATTTGTCAACTTTTCCCAGCAATTTTGCCTTCAAACGAAGAGTTATAGAGAAAATAGCATCAAAGAAGAAGACAGGCAACATTTCTGGCTTATTCTGAGGCCAGTGGTAAGAAATGGCACCAGCCTCAGCCCTCCGAGGCTTTTGACTTTGCTTACAAGAGTAACTTTCCATCCTGTGCTTACCAGACAAAAGCTAATTAATAGACAGCAAACCACGAGGCACAACTCTACATAGCTGACAGGCAAGATTAAATCAAGRAATTATAAGTCCTACATGTATTCCTACTGTTATCAAAAATCTTCAGACTAAGTCTTGCCATCACTGTTTAAACTGGAACTCAGATAAAAGCACTCACATCCATGAAATGGGACCTTTTCAATYCACACGCAAACATTTGGTTCTTCTAACGAGAAGCAACATTTCTTAACAGGAAAACGAAGTACAATTACAAGCCTAAGCAATGCTTTCCAGCTCATTCCTTTTTAAATTAAATGCAGATATACCCTAATTCAACATTAATTATAACCAATATCACACAGGAGGTCACAGAAAATAAACAGTATTTAAGAAGCACTTCTTTGAAGAAAAAACAAAACAAAACTGACACAATCCAAAATAAACAAATTAATAGTATTTAAGCAGCACTTCTTTAAAAAAAAAGAAAAAACAAAACAAAACTGACAAAATCCAAAAAAAAAAATTTAAAAAAAAAAAACCAGCAAGAGAAAGCCATCCAAACCCTGCTTCTCATTGCAACAACTTTCTACTGGAAGCACTCCAGTGCAAGGGTGACATTGGCTCAGTCTCACGCACATCTTTCCAGATCTAATTAGATTTAAGAAGTGACATCCAGATTTCAAACAGGTTTTTAAAAACTATCTTAGTTGAATTAAGTAAGGAGGTCATTGTTTTCCTTCAATTTTATTTATTTCGTTACCACAGCCTCTTAGCTGGAAAAAAATTGATATAATCCTTTCTGGGTTGTTTGGAGAGCCTGATATTCCTTAATGCTGCTGTTCAGACACAGCTGAACTCTTTACTGAGTGTACTCAACAAACAGAGGCTCTTTGTTGAACTCAGCYGCAAGGAAAACAACAAACAAGGATGTCCTCACCCACCACAGCCTGAGAGCCTATTTTAAATGTGCTYATAAATTCCTGGTGTGGAAGGACATGCAAACACAGTAGAGTCAAGAAGTAACAATGTGGAACAACCATAGCGCCCCCTGAGCATCTGACAGGCCCTGGGTATGACATGAAGCAGGATTGGTATTGCACACAGACAAGCCAGCTCACAAATAAAATACTTCAAGTCACAATCCCTCATAGTAAACAAACAATTGTGACCTGGGTCTAACCTTCTCCTTCTCCACAGACCCATAGGTAGCACGCAGCTGCCAGCAAGTCCCTGCTGCTCTGCTATGGAAGGAGAATTCCCAAATCCCAAGGAACCTCCCCGTGCCTTCAGCAAACCCCCTGCCCATGAACCCTGCTTCCAGTGCATCCTGGGATGAATGCACACACACAGGTATAGTCCTTATGCAGATCCTGTTCCACAGGCTTCAAGAAGGTACAAACACTCCTGGTATTTCTTTTGACTAAATCTTCCCAAGATACAATAGCAATTGGAGAGAAAGAGCAACAGGACACAGGTGCAATGAAAATGCACAAATTTCACTGATCTGTGTAGACTGGGTTTCAATGACATTTTCCAGTTGTGGAATTTCTCTACCAGAGAGTTATTTCCAAAAACATGCGAAATCACAGTGAATAGTTTGTAAATCACAATTGCTCAATCCTGCTGGACAAGAGTTAAAAGTACAGAGCCAGAGCTTTACAAAGTTTAATTTTCATTAAAAAAATAATTCCTTTTTATATTCCAAGATTCCCAAAAAATTCCTGTCTCTAGGTGAATSAACATTGCAGWTTTTACTCRGGTAGATATGGGATTAYTAAAAACTAGTTTTGATGCCAGCTRCTATTTTCAAGCATCTCTACATAAGTCTCAGATTTGGTAGCCCCAAAATGAGCTCTTATACAACAYGGATATCATTTTAACAGGAGAAAATATGGCGACAAAATTAGGAATCTTCTGACAATTATACAAAACCAGCAGTGTAAGGATTAAGCAGTACATATGGAAATTACCAGTAAGGCTAAGATTAAACATGATTGTGCTTTTATACTGATGCTAAAACCAACTATGGGAGTATATGTATGTCCATATACACACTTCTGTGTAAAATGGTATTTTATTCAACATAAATAGACCAATAAAGAATATTGCATGTGTGTTTAACAGTTATAGAAAGAACATACTAGAAGACAGAAATTGCACAGAAATGAGAGGACATATTGCACCTATAGAGGAAATTTATTCATTCACATACCACGTAAGTATAAATRTGGATATATGATATCTGAAATATAATACATATAACCTATCTGTAGATAGAGAGATTTACACTTCTGCACATAAGTGAAGAAAAGGTAACTATTCAAAAATTGATAATGAAGGAAAAACATACCTGCTAATAATTCAGAATTATCTAAGTTGCAGAAGACTCTTGCAACCACAAGTGTGGAAAGTTGAATTACAGGTGAAATCCACTGCCTATAAACATAAAGTGATGCATCACAAAAATACACATACACAATCCCAATCACATATAAACAGAGATGTGCCCTATGCCAGCTTATAAGAATGACATTTTAGAGTCATGAAGGACAACTAATCTGAAAACACCTCTGTGATGTCCAGCAGCAGAGAAAAATCTATTAATTTTGGCTATGGGACAGAGTGGGAAGAATTTAATTGGAAAAGATTTAGATAGCAAACYAAGAATCATCAAAATGTGACTTTATGAAAATAGTGAAATTTCTGGTTGCTGTTCATTTTAAACCATCACTGAGATACAGAAAAACTAGAAAAGACATAGGGCTTAACAACATGGATGCTCAAAGACTATACTGTGACTTTTATTTTAAAAAACTGTATTTTTCATCATGAAACAGAAATGCACACAGAGTGGATACAGCAGAGGCCCATAAAATCAAAAGGTATGAAAAACAAATTGAGGCTCACAAACTAGAGGCCATTTAATAAAATCATTGACAATTTTCAAATGCAACTAACAGTTATTTTAGAGACGCTTTACAGTTTTGTGTAATTCATTGTCACAACATACTCTGAAGGTCAAATGCTAAAAATTATTACAGAAGGTAGTAAATCATTAAACACTATGAATGTGTTTCATATATTGAAAACTGTCTATTTATTCTCTTCGTGTAATCTTGCAACACATTCTTCACTACTGGAGAAATTTTCTTCAGAAATATTACATAGGTACTAACGACTGTTAGCTTAAAAATGGCTATTTAAATTATTTACTAACAGATGTCCTTTTGAATTATTAATTTCTCTTGGAAGTCTATAAAGCTTTATAATGAGACTAGTTAAATAAATGTTTTAGCTGTGACCTGAGGCAGAATTTTTTCCAAACAGCATCCTTTGGCTGATGAAGCCTGAAATCAGAGCCTCAGTTCTTCTTGGTACTGTAACCCTCTTCTGGAGTATGTGAAGGAATTTTCTACTCATTAGCATACATTTCCATTTATATTTCCTAAAGAAAGTCTCCTTTGTTCATGAGAAAAAGCAAACAAAAATGACAAAAGTTAATTTTTTGAATGCCTCTCTAAATGGTTTTACACTAATTCACTCTTCCCACACTGCATGCACTGAATGACAATTGCCTGCCAYGCTTAAGCTGTGGCCCAGCCCATACAAAGACATTACATCAGGAAACTGCTTGTTGGGCTAACCATAATAGTACACAGAAACAAAACTTTTTTGAAAAAGAAAATCACAGAAGTTAACCAACAAAAAAACTTCTAATTAATTAAATAGCTTCATTTTACTTTTACATTATTACAGTAAGCATTGTTAGTCTTCACTTCTGCAGTTCTAATTTGACCATTTGGACAAAAAGAAATAGAAAAGGGCTTCTGTTTCATCRGTAGCACATTTATGACAAGTTTATGCCTCAAGCATACACAAAGACCCTGCAGCACTCAGATGGGAGGCATGTAATGTCACTGCTACCCATGAGTAAAACTTCTACTCTGATACAAAAAATTGACACTCAAAAGCTGATTGTAGCAAAACTGTGTATAATACTCTCTCTTTTCCCCGAACAAGTCTGCTTCAAATGAATCTACCAGTTCACCAAATCTGTCGCCATCATGACAGAGCTGGGGTGCTCTCTTCATGTCTTAACAAGCTTCTTTTGGAAATTTGAAGAAAAAAGGCATATTACCAAGCATTCCTAAAAACTTTCATGGGGCAGGCAAAATTGTATCTGAAAACCACYACATTTTTTTAACAAAACCACAGAACTACACTGGTTACAATCACAGTTCCTTGGAAGAGGTTTGCCTAGAAACCACTGCRATTTAACACATTGCAAGTGGTGTAAAGAGAATATAAAAGTGGTATAAAAGTATCTAAAGGAAAGCTTTGCATTGTCTTTGGTATCAGCTGATCAGRTCATGCCATCATTTTCTGCGGGCTGGATGAGTTCTACACCCCCCTCACTCAGTTTTCAAGCGGGCKTTGTACATGCTCATGGGAAACTTCTAAAGCCTCACAAAGTCAGCATGTAAAATACTAAATTATATGAGAATACTAGCATTAGTCAGGGCCAAAAATGCCAAGTATACATCTCCTCTTTGAACTCTACAGGTTCTCATATATAAGAAATACAGATTACAGACTATCCTTTTATATAAGCAGAAGGCTTAGCAAAATAAGAGCTGGGATTTGGTAGAGGATTGTGAAAGGCCTGGAAAAAYTCAAAGAGAGGATGATCTAGATGAGCAAAAGAAAAACTGCAGTAAATACCTCTTTTTTTCTCAAACTTTTATGTATTCTGGTGGCCATCTTTCTACTTGGGAAAAGTACAGTTATGATTAGTCAAAAAAAGCAACACACCAAGCTACATCACTWGCAGGCATCCTCAGTGTTCTGCTTTTACTAATGCTATTCACACAATTTTTTTTCTAATTAGGAATAGACTGAAATTCCTGCAATTCTTTCAGACTCAAAGTCAGACCATTTGTGTCTCCTGTGATGAATAGGTAATAGCCTAATARGAAAAGATCTGGAATTGTTTTCTGAGAAACTGTAGCATACTACCATAGCCAGAGGCAGAGTTCAAGCAAAACACTATTGGAGACTGGTGACACCAATCAAAGCAGCAGCACTTTGCAACACAGTATAAGTGCTATACATTCTTAATCTTTTAGAAAGAAAAATAATGTTTTACTGCTAAAGTACTCAATTCCATTACTGAAAAAAATGCAACAAGCCATTAGAAATCATAAGGAACCACTTTTCAGACATAGAATACCTTTTTTATGGACACGTGCCTGGCTGAATGTAATCTGAGCCTCCTCTGCTCTTGCACAGAAAAAATTACAATGAATTTCACTTCTTAGTGATTAAAACTCTCAGATGAAGAAATAAAATAGCCTATTATTAAGTAATATATAAATTAATATATAAATTAATATATAAATTAATATATAAATTAATATATAAATTAATATATAAATTAATATATAAATTCTTGGAATGGGATTAAGTCAGTGTCCAAACATCAACATTTCCATGCGTAAAAAAAAGTCTGTAAGATTTTTCCTTCAGCCCAGTTTCTAAAGTCCCAGTTCAAAAATATAGGTCAAGTTTCCTACTGCCTCCAAACTTTCTCAAAGTCAGCTCAAATAGTGCAAGACTGACCCATTTTGAGTGGGCACTTCAAACCTAACTAAATAAATGAATCAGGTGGCTGCATCGCTTTTCAATATAATATTTTTTCTACTTTAAAAGTTTCACATACAAAATGTATTAATATTTGAATGCCATACTCTGAAAAGATTGATGTGAAGAACTCACATGCATTTGGGGCTCACTAGTTAGCTCAAGGTAGATTAGTACCTTATGTGKTTTTTTTAATAATTCCTATCGTAAACAAGTATTCATATAAAGGTTGAGCACAACAGAAAAATCGTTACTTTTTCTGATCACTATTCATTAGTTTCATTGAGTAAAAAAAGAAACATCAAAAATGCAAATGTATAAATTTAATTATAATATATATTATAATTTCTATACTAATTCCTCCTTTGCAGAAGTTGAACTATGATAATTCTTTAGCTCAATTCTAGTATTTTATTTATTCAGTRCTTGAAACAGAGGAATGGGGAGAAGTTTTGGACTAACGTTTTCTACTTCGTAAAACTSACCCATATACTATCCCATGTGGGAATGTGCTTTGGAAAAGGATCTCAAAAATTTCATCCAAAATATTTCATTAGGAAAAAAAAAAATTCTTCACTAGAAGTCTCATTTCCTGAGACATTTTAAAAATAGTTTTATTCTGATTATTAAACCATTTTATTCTAAATAACACCTTGGGGGTTTTGGTGGTTTGTTGGGTTTTTTTTTTGGCTGAGCCTGCCTTATATCCAAAGCAACTGTCATCGCAACAAAAGGTGGCATATATTATTCCTCTCTAGAAAGTACTGCTAATACATTTCAAAGTGTTATTTCAGTTACAAATAAGGTGAATTTCCTGATATACCTACCTCAGATTTTCTCTTAGGATAACTATTATGAGAAATTCAAGAGAAGYCCAGCGATAAGAAGAGCAGCTCAGGTAAAAGGACTTACATAGCCTGAGAACTGCTATCTATAATCTTGGCACTTTGATCTCTCAGAACATGAACTAATGTATCTGGAATGTAGCTCATTATTAATAGTTAAATATCTTTAAATGGAGCAGCTTTGAAGATCACTTCCAGTATCAATAGCTTGCTTTTGCACAGGGCTTTCATTTCCAAGGACAATGGTACATGGGCCTGGAATMTGATACACATGCACACGTACATACAAACTTCTATTTGCATTCAAACACATCATTAAGATTAGAAACACATATCCATTAATAAATATAAATGCCTAATCTATCATCTTAAATACAGGTTTTGAGACTTTAGTATATAAGGCTAGGTGACAGCCCAAAGTATAACCACAGATCTATGCAGCTGTATCAATTAATTGTGGAGAACATGATGCAGTGTTCTCTGCAGAAGTTATATCAGAAGATGACTTCTGTGCAGAAAATAAACAAAACAACCCTAATTTTTTAACAGGTTCTGAAAGTAAGGGGGGAAACCAAGATAGCTTTTACAGAGGACTCTCGGGAAAAATATTGTTTACACTATTTCACTTCATACAGAAGAGACATTTACTACTGCTGAAAACTCTCAGGTAAGACCTTAAAAATTTCCACCAGATTATTTTTAAATGAAATACACAGGCCAGRGACTTGTACCAGACAAAACAAACAAAAAATCTGTAAAGACAAAAATAAAAAGTAATGTTCAAAGACTTCTGACTTAGCAAGTAGCACTAGCTCACCTTCAGCAAAACTGATTATGGTTGCTACACAATATTCCAAAGGGACATTGTATCGTAATTTACCTCTTGCACTTGTACTTCTCCAACTGTACAAATTAAATTTCACCAAAACATCTAAGGAAAGAAGTCAAGACAGAAAACAATTCATCGCTTAAAAAAAAAAAATAAAAAAAATCTCTCTAAACAAGCATAGGTTCACCTTTTCCTTAACACCAGTTTATGATTTCCACACAGGAAACCTCCTCTAACACTGAAGCAAAAGGGAACTTTAACACCAACTTCAAGACTGCTGGATATCATCTCTCAAACTAAGGAAAGCTGCAAGGAGCTGAATTTATTACTTATTTAAATAACTAATCTTTTAGCAGATTATCTGTTTTTTAAACACTGCACCTAAGTAAAAGATTCTTTTTCCATAATTACTGTAGAAGCCCCACAYAACCCAACATTTGCAGTATTGCATCCTATTTCCAAGTGTAATGACCCTCAAAATCCAAGATTGATTTTGGCTTTATTCTGATCAATACTAATCTCCAAGAYATATTTGACTTCACACTGACCTAAACAAAAAGGTCACTATCTGGATATTAGTCAATCTCCRAAACATTTATTAAATTAATTTCAGAGACCACAAAAGGTATATTGTTACAACCGTTTCTATCTGCGATATCTATCCATCATCCTTAGTAAGATTTACATGAAACTGATAATTCACATAATCACATTGTCACTGTAGTGGATTTCTCAAAATGTCTTGATCTGTCCTCAATTACTTTAAGATTAATCTTTGTGTATGTATCTAATTGGAGGAACACCACCATATAATATAGTTACTGGACTACTGGAATCCAATCTTACACATATTAAAGTCAATGGGAGAATACATCTCCCTTCAGTGACAAAACTGAATTCTTAAAGGCTTAGGGGGAATACAAAATATTGCATTTATACTTTCAGGTCCCCCTGAAGGCAAAGGAGGAAAAGCCTTTTCAATCAAAGTACTTTGGCTAGCACATTAAAAAAAAAAAAAAAATCTCAGCATCCAGACAAATATTTGTATAAAGCTTTTTTTTTTTTTTTTTAAATTAAAGATTTCTGATTAGCTTTACTATTATGTTGGGTAATTTCAAAGTAGGACAATAAAAACTACACATGCATTAAGGCAGGGGGATAGCATAATGATAAAATTGTTACTGACTGATCTGGGGTAGGCTTCTCCTCACTTTTGTTCTCTTTCCACAAACAAACAAACAAACAAACAAACAAACAAAAGCATCAAGCTTAGAAAAACACCAGAAAATAGAAAGGTCAATAAATATAGGATATAATTTATTTTTTTTAAATTAAAATTAGTAAATTCATTTAACACCTTTTTTGTTCCTGTTACAAAATGTACTTTTSCCTCCCAAGGACATTACAATTTTCAATAGAACTATCTGCATTTCTGATAGATAACACAATTTAATCTTCACATGGTAAAGACTCCATATTGTAAATTATTTAAGGCAGGAACCATGTGTTTATTTTCTCCTTTAGGCAATTTACCCTAAAACAAATGATTYTACAACCTATCTGAAATTTTAAGCTAATGCAATACTAAGCACTCCATGACATTTCTGTCCAGAAGTCTTATTAAAAACCAAGTACTTGTAAGTTGCCCATGGGCACTTCAATATAATTCTATTAGACCTCATAYATTTAGAATTTTCACCCAGCAGCAGCATTTGCTTAAAAAATTCAACTTTAAACTTTCCACCGCCTCCAGGGTTGCAGACACCAAAAGACCTAAGAGTAGGCAGAATAAASTGACTAGTAAGCAAATGGGAGAAGTTACTTTAAAAAATTAAAATAAAATCAAGAGAGCAGACAGWAATCAAGACTAAGGATGCAAAAAGCCAGAGAGCAAGCAAATAATTTCATAAACCTAATTTAAAAAATCATCCAAGTTTCCTAACCATGGTTTAAACATGGSTCTCACAGCTGTCTTCACTCTGGCCAGGGGGAACATGGCCATATTTCAAACTCAACTGTTTGATGACTTTTGAATTTCCACATCCACATTACTACCACCACCGATCTTGGGCCAGGGAAGAGAGAAACACTTATTTTTCCCCATTTGGAATCTATTTGAAATTCCTCATGTAAAGTGTCTTTCTACTAAATAAAATTATGTTAGAAGTAAACCTTTTTCTATCCAAACGAGTAGTCCCAAAGCAAATGGGTTACCTAAGTACCCTCTAAGACACAGAGTAGCACTTCCCAAACTTTGACATCCTGACTTGAGGAAGGAAGAGTACAGCACATACTTGACCATGGTTGCTAATGGATTCATCCAAAGATATCTCCAAGGAACAAGGGAGAGCYAAAGAGAAGCCCGTGCCAGTATCTGAAATGTGAGTAGTTCCACCAGAGATGCTGGCATGCCACACAAAAGCAAAATTACGTTCTGTCATGCACAACACAAAAAAGAGAGAAGAAAAAGCCAGGAAGACTTAAAAGACTAAAGCTCTTCTGAACTTGTCCTTTCTTTCAAAATTCTGTCACTGTTAATGGAATTTTACCTCCACAAACTACTACATACACTTTCCCCACTGCCCTTGGTATGTGAGGGTGACAGGAGAATGTCTAAAAATGTCTACATTGCCCATTTTGTCATATTCCTTTACAAAAAGGCTATCATTTGAAAACATTTTGAATATTATGCATTTTCAGAAGGAATTTGTAAGAGTCCATCAGGCCATTCAGAGGAAGAGCTAAGACCTAAACATAGGCTGAGAAGTGAGAGAGCAGAAGAGATTTATGTCCCACTTCAGACAGCCCAGAGGGCTGCTGCAGCAAAGGCAAAAGAAACAAGAATAGAAAGAAGGCTGCACACAATGCGGCTTTAGCCTGCTAAGSAGCAGCAAGCAGCTTAAAGCTGACATAGAAGAAAAATCACTCAAGAGGGTTGAACATTGGCATGCACCAAAAAAAATAATGTGATCAGTTTCTGAAGCTTCATTTTAAACATCCTGAAAGGGWGCAGGATTGGCACGCTGCATGGCATGACAGTTAAAGCTCTGRCAGAAGCAAAATACAACCACTCCCTGGGCATATATAATCCTTTCTGGAWAAACAGACACCAGCTCAAAACTTCTGCAGTACTTCATAACCACTCTCTGCTGCCCCTGGGTGTTTCACAACCCATGTGTTCCAACAGGAGGATTTTCTCTAGATTTCTGCAAGAAATTTTTTTCAAGGTTAGTACTCAGYTGTACTCATGACAGTAATGTCCTTYATCAAAACCCTCTGCTTCCCTCCTGCTGATGGTCTCCTGATTTTGCAGATGGAGTCCATATCCTACGTAGCTTACATTTCACCTGGTCAAGTAAATCAGGACCTCCCTTATCTCCTCATGACCAGAGCATCCTGTTAGCCCTTTTCAGCACCTGACCCAACTCATTTATTTCTTCTTGAAGATGAGTGATGCGAACATTTCATCTCATCATGAGTTACCATGAGTTTACACTGTTATTTTTATTAGATCTTTCAGAACCCTCTCTACTAGGCCATCATATTAGATTTTGCTTTTCCCATTGCCACTTTACATCAACAATCCAGGTGAGTCTTTATTTCCCCCACAAGTTTCTATCATAGAATAAATCTTATATAGATTATATATTCAAATATTACTATGAGGACTAATTAATTAATTACAACATCATTCAAAGACCTCAGTTTCAGCAATTTGGATACTAACATCTTTGCCAAATATACAACAGAAGAGATAAGAACAACTGTGCAGAGTYAGACTTGGTTTTCATACATAAATTTCAAGAAAGCTGCTATATATCCACACACCACCAGTCAASCAAATGAAAGTTAAAGCGGATATTCAAATATTACAAAAATAATTTTCTACTTCTAATATGCAAACTATTTCCAAGTGGTCAAATACACACAATTAAGAAAAACTGGTCTGTTAAACCAAAATTTAAAAGGCAACTTGACTCCACTGGAAAATTGTTCATAGTCTGCAAATAGAAAGAAATGTGAGAATGACCTCTTATACTATTTGGGTATTTTCCTTGTATGTCATAATTTGAGTTGAGGGCACAGTTCTGACAGGTATTCTACAGTTATGATAAACTAACAGCTCAAAGAAGATGTTGAATATATTTAGCTCATGAATAGTTTTGCTTCTGAAAGGTAACTTTTACAACATCACAATCCATCATAGCAGACTGAAACCTGTGATCTATGTGACAATTAGCATTCTAGCCCACCTTTTCCTGCATCTCCTTCACAAGATGTTTAATCCTGGTTTCAACSTCTGTCAGGTAAAAGTCTCAAGCATAGAAGAAAGAAAATGAAGAAGCAAGATTTTTTTTTTTCAAATTATTAAAGAAATAAATTCTAGGATGTCTTTTATATTATCTACAAATTTTCTTCTCAACCTAATGAACCAGAGCTGGAAAAGGTAGACTGCTATGGATAAGAATCAATTTAGCCCAGTTTTGCAGCTGTTAAAACAAAAACTAAAATGCTTTCTTCTCCTGATTACATTCCAAATACATTCGGGATACATTTATTAACTATTGACTAAGTGTGATAAAGCAATTACTTACAACTTTAAAATTTAAGGTAGTCAGGAAGACATAAGAGAAAAGGCATTTCACCCCATACACATTGACCTAAGGAATTATGAAGAATGAACAGCATGGGATTGTACTACTTCAACTGAATTCATTAATTCAATAAAAATTTTGGTATCAAGGACAAACTACTCATCAAAATTATCCCTTTCTCCAGTGTCCACACTAATGTTGCAATAGGATCCAAATAAAAACTTTGCTGTTCTCATGTGGATTTGGAATAGGGCTTAACTGCAGCAATCCTAGTTCCCTTCCCCCAGCTGTGACAGACACATTATGTATGATTGCCAYAATATATGGTACACTGATGTGATATATAGCCTATAGAAATACTATGTCATCATATCATCACTTTGTCAGCTTCCCACTTGTCATAAAATGCACAATGTGGGAAGATAAATGCGGAATCCAAGTGCCTAACCACAGCTGGAATTTCTGGTATTTTGTATTGCCCAGGAAAATGAATTATAAAACATTAGAAATAACGTGGTAGTTGCTAAAGGTGCTCTAAATTCCTTAGTTTACAAAGACAAGCCACTGACAATATTAAGCCTTAATTTGTTCCAAGGAGACAAAGTATTACAGCCCGTGCCATCTCACCATTCCAGAGTAGTGCCACAAAACCAATAAAAAAAAAAAAAAAAAACAAAACATCTCTACAGTCCTCCTGGATCTCAAGTCAGAACTTGAGAGGTCTCACAAAATTAACCAGTCACATAAATGTGGACTTTTAAAGAAAGTCTTAAATTATTGTCTATCATTATATCAATGGCCTTAAGAAAAACCAAGTCATTCCAAAATAAAGCCAATAATATAGCCAAAACAGGAACATGTCTTGGACAACTTGTACCTAAGAAAATCACCTGCTCCCAAAGCACAGCATGCTGCTCTCAAACAACTTTCATAACATTTGTCCTTGATTGTCTTCCAAATGCTCTCAAACAGATCCCCTAGAAAAAACGGTCTTTTCAATAGAGTCTTTGGAAAAGAGGACGAAGTTCAGGAAAGGACAGGATAGGTCCTTATGTATAGGACCTACACATATGCAGGAAAATATTTTAATATGTTATCTTACACACATTAAAACTAAAGGATGACCTGGTCGGTTTCCAGAAAGTAGACATTTCAATGAAGAATGAGTCTGTTAAAATAACTGGCTCAGTGCAACTTCTTTGAACTTAGTGCTGATTTATAAATTGTTAAATGTAGCCACATCAGAAATTTCACTCAGAATTAAGCAWCCCAATCTCAGTGTCAGACATGAAATAGTGCATACAACACAGAAAGCTAAATCTAAAACCCAGAACTACTTTTTCTCAGCTTTTATAATATCACAGATCTACATTTTGCTTAGGCTGAGTTATTAAAAGAAAACACCGTTGACTAGATTTAACTTCATGCCAACAGCCTTTACTACAAGACTTATTTTCTTTTTTAATTATACCTTATTCTTTATTTTCGTTTTGGATAAGAAAGCTCCAGAGGTCCTCTCACCGCTTGGGATGTAAGACTGACCCCATGCCCTCTGCTCTCCTTTGAGGTGCCTCTCGCTACTCTTGCAACATCAGCTTCAYTGGTCCCGTTACAAAACGCGGAATGACCACATCAGTGACAGCACTGAGCGCTTCCAGGCACAGAACCGTACTTCAGCGTGTGTGTAAGGGGCGAAACTACAACCCTGCTCCTGCAACACGCACAAATTAACCTGACTAACAAGATGGTTTTACTTTTCTTGAAATTGCAATTATTTGCTTTCACAAAGTACCCTGACAGCTTCAGTCCCGGGCCAAAGGCTCGCTCCCGGAGCGCCGGGTAAACCCTCTCTGACGGCTTTTTTTCTTTTTATAGTCATGGCTTCACGTCATGCCCTTTTGCTTTGCCTCCCCGCCTCAAGAGTGTATCCACAGCCAAGCAGCCGCTCCAAGAGCGCTAAACTCTGCGCGACACCTACAACAACCCCGAGAGCTSTGCCAGCCGCCCGCCCGGCCCCTTGGCAGCTCCCCGACGGCAACAGCCCGCACCGGCTGCCGGGACACGGCAACTCCGGCCGGTGCCAGCCGGGGAGGGGGCACCGCGGGCAAGGTCCCGGTGTGCCGGAGCCCAGAGGCGGGACAGGGCGAAGCGGAGGGCGCAGGTGACAGCCCGGCCCCGCGGCCGCCCGCCACTCCCCGCCCCATCCCGCACCTCCCTGAGGTGGCTGCGCGCCCCCGCCGTCCCCCGGGAAGGGCGAGCCCGGGAGGACAGCCGCTCCCAGCGCCCTCCCGCCGCACTCACCGCCCCTCGCCGCTCCGCTGCCCGCGCCGGGACGCGGCGGCAGCACCTCCCTCCTGCGGCGGGGCGGAGGCTCCGCGCCCCCGCTGCCCCGCACCGCCCACGCCGCCTTCCGCGGGCCTTCACCCGCCCCCCCGGCATCACGCGGCCGCCCCTCCCCGGGAACCGGCGGCTCCATCCGCAATGCAGCTGCGGCCGCCCTCTCCTCCTTGTCCTCCTCCCCCGGCCCGTGAGGGCACCTGCCCGCCGCCCCTGGGTCCGGGATCGGGAACTGCGCAGCCAGGCCCAGCCCCGCGGGCACCGCGCCCGCTCCCACAGCCCGGCCGCGGCTGGAGACAGGAGGAGAGACGGGAGAGGGCGAGACGGGAGAAAAGAGGGGGAAAGGACACACACACACAAATAATAAAGGAAAGAATAATAAAAGAGGTGGGGGTAAAGGATGAAAAGGGTACTGAAGGGTGTTATTTCCAAACGGACTTTGCGGGTTGTTTCTACCCCCCACAAACCTATTAGTGCGGCGGACCCCTGGGATCAGCCGAGATTAATTGCTCTGTGTTATGAAGAAAATGATAGATGACATTAATCAGGGAAGTTGTAAGTCATCCACGTTTGTAGATGGAATTCGGAGATTAGCTGGGACAGATGGCAGGCAAACACTGCGCTCTCCAGGTCTGGCGTAAATCATCAACGTCTGGAATTATTAAACAGCCAATGACGGAATCTCATACATTTTCCTGAAGAGAAGTGTTTCTTAGACAGATGAATATGCATATAATGAAAAGTGTTTCCAGTCACAGTTAGGTTTCTCTCTCTAAATAATGGAAGTATTTGCTTTTCCTTCTTGGATGTCAGAAACTTCAAGCCTGGAAAAGAAACTAGACTTTTCACACTTCTCATCCCTCTGCACATGGATGAGAAGCAAAGCCAGGCAAACCACACGAGTACCCTAATCACTTAAAGCCCTTCCTGAAATAAGAAGACAAAGTTGTAAGTGAATAGGTTTGTCCTGATATCTCCAGTAGATTTGTCTTTATTTGCAGTAACTACTGCAGCAAAATATTTTTTTTATTTAAGTTTTGTTTTTCTTTATGTGTTTTAAGGAAAGAAGTGAATCAATGCAACATTTATTCACAGCTCCTGAAAGAAYATTAGACATTCTGTGGAATCTAAATATTCCAAATGAAGAGGATAACTTTTTCTCATTTGTTTCCCCTAACTTTTTTTTCACATTGCAAAAATGAGCTATGGTATGATCAACTTCAGTAAATCTTTCATGGCATCATATTGATTGATGTGTCAAATGTTTGTGTAAATGTAAGCTTAGCCCCAATACCTATGACTGAGTAATTGTAAGCTTGACTGCATGTCCTGCAATAATGTGATCAATCTACAGTGACATTCAGAATTTTACAGAAACCTGCTCTGTAAATCCAATAATAGCATCTGTTCTATCACTTTAGCAGGATCACTCACATTGGGTTTAGAACAGTTATTAAAAAAATATTCAGATGTTAACTCATTATATGTAAACTAAATGTTTACCATTTAATTTCCATTATTAAAAGCTTCTTATAGAAAAATCATTGTGATTTTCATTAGACTTAGGAAAAGCAATGTACAAACTATCAAAACTGCCTTCTTTTTTCACAATAAGCATTTGGATTTTCTGAGCACTCTACCCTGAATCATCTTTAAATTGCTTCAGTATGTGGTGTAGAAACAGTCTTGCACACAAGTATTGTCTTTCCTAACTTTACTGCAAACTCTAGGGGAAAATCATGTKTAAATTGTTTAATATTTAAATCACAAGGGCAAAGCTGACATTTGAAGTGGAGAACCACTTCATTATTATGACTTAGAAATATCACAATCTACAATCAGCAATATGATATCATTTAGGTTGATGAGAGATGATCTAGTTCAGCTCCCTCCTCAAGGCACTGCAACTTCAAAGCTAGATCAGCTTCCTCAGCACCTAGTCTAACCTGGATTCAAAAATTCCCAGGAACGGAGATTCTGTCTTTTCTGGGAAAACTGTTCAATTTTGTCTATTACTTAYTGTAGAGAGTGCTTTCATTTTTCCTAAGCATTTCTTTTGCTGCTGCTTGGATCTGTTGCTGCTCATCCTTTCTCTGGGCACCTGAGAAGAGCGTGGTTCAGTGTTCCCTGCGAGCACTCCCTCAGTAATTGAAGATGTCAGTTACATCCCTCACCTTAGCCTTCTTTTCTACAGACCTCTCAGAAATATTACTGTTTGCAATTTCACTGCTTTTTCCTTACTCCTTTTTTTTTTAAATAAATTGCACATGAATTTAATATTATAAAGCAAAACTCTTATTTCTGGGATTTTTTTCCCCCTCATCTCTCAGAGTATTAAAAATGGATAGGCAAAAATGACTCTTCTAAAAGGGGCACTCATGACAAATCTTGCAAAACCCAGCATGGTCAAAGTAAAATTTCATCCTAAGTTCTTATTTCTATTTGAAAGGAAAGAGATGTAGGTCAAAATCATTTGGCCATACAAGTTGGTCATATGGTAACTTTAAGGGTATCAGTAGCACTTACAGAGCAGACTGARTTTCCCAAGMCTTACCTAAAGAARTGTTTAATRCCRAGCATTAGGGTTTTGCTCTGACCATAATGGCTTTTGCCAGAGATGCAGTTTCTTAGMAATATTTGAAAGCTAATAACATTTYTTGTGCATGTGSCCTKTGAACAGCCACTGGGRCTGGTTCTGAGATAGGCCATAAATTGAAGATGTCTGGGGCAGTAGCAGAGAAGGGCTGAAAAAGGGAACAACTGGCAAAAAAAGGTAGCCTAGGTTGAAACCCTTTTTCCTTTTGTTCACACAAGCTCTGGTTTGTCTTCCATTTCAGGAAAAGAGAAAACTAAGATTTCTACCCATTGTATTAATCTTAAACCCATTGATATGTTTACCTGTATGATCCTTGATCCTTCATACTATTTGAATTTTAACTTATTCTCTACTTTTTTGTTACATAAATTATGTGCTCTTTCTCTCTATATACACATATACATATATACATATATATATATATATATATGTATGCCTTATAAAAAGTACATATAAGGTAAATAATCTTAAGCATCTCATGGATCTTGTTTGAAATAATTCTCATTTCATGGTAAGAACAAGCATGCAGCTGTAGCTGAAATGTAATATTCTGTTATGATGCAGAATCGCCATCACATTCTGAACAAACGTACCCGTCTTGCAAGGTGTACTTGTAATTTGTTTTGTGGGGTTTTTTGAGGGTCTTTAGAGCAAATCAAGGATGAGAATTAAAAAGAAATTGACCAAAGTTTTCTGTAAGACTTTAAAGAAATATCTTCTTAAATCTATTAAGGACTTGTGAAACCTTTCAAGGGTTTTGTAATTATGCAAAAAAATGAATGGGAAAAAAAATAGTCCCTAAGAGAGCTGACAAAAGAAAATACATTTTTATAGTCAAGGAGCTAAACCATCCAACAAATTGGAGTGGAATAAGGAATCTTTTGCCTCTGTTCAGCAAAGCTGTGATAAATTGACTGAGTTGATACTATTTTACATGTCCCGTCCCTTATGTGACATTAATTAGTTATTCCAATGGGCAGAAATCTACCCAAGAAATCACCAGCACAGCAGACCCTAATTGGCATTACTGTGCAGTCTGGAAAGCTTTAATTTTCTACCACCACGTGGACACAGACAATGTGCACAACTAAGCCCCTGATTACAGGGAAGCATTTAAGGTAAAATTGTGGTGAAGCCACGAACAGACATGTTTACATTTACCATGCCTATCATGCAGCCCAGCACTTACCTGCCCTTTTCCAAACCGTTGTGTTATAGCTTTATTTTAAAATCAGACACAAGTTATTACTGAATAAATGTATTTTTTCCTTCCTCTATGTGAAACATTATCCCCAACATAAAGTAAAATATCTGGTAATTTTTTAATCAAGGACTATTCCTTATAAGCATAAGCAATAGGGTGGTTTTGAAGGCATTCTCTTGGTATTTTGGCCACATGTCCTAAAAAAGAAGAAATATGAAAGAATGCCTATTTTTCCATCTATTTATGGATGCCTCTGGTGTTGCCTCAGAAAAAAACATTTCTTTTGTCATATCTGAAATACACAAATTGGGAGACCCTCCATCTCTCAAGTTTTCCTAACAGATTAACTTCTTTGAAAGGGCTTCTGCTGRAGAATTTTCTTTTCCTAGGACATCAGTTGAAAGGTTAGCAGTGCATTTGATCTACTAGAAATAATTAGTAAAAATATACTTGAATAAAAGCATGTTGGACATTTCTGTTCAAATCCATTTTTCTGTGTATTCTCTAAAGTTGAATACTTGAAAGAACTGGAATATARATTGGTCATTGAGGAAAGTCCTGCCATGCCATAAAGGTTGGCCGATGGAGAACTGGTGTTTGWATCAGCTATTGAGGAAGATATCACAATATTTTATATCTACCACCAACTCCAGCAATGACGATCAGAGCAAGAAATATTTCCAGCTGTCAAGAGCAAGAAACGTGGAAAGTTTTGTAGGGATAGGAAGAAAGAAAGGAGACACCTGGTGGGAAAAGGGGAAAGAAGGTCCTGAAATCATATTGCTCAGAGCAAGAGCAGAACAGCAATGCTGTGTGCAAAGGGGCTGCTGGGAGCTGAGAATGACATTTATGTAACTGTAGGGAGAAAATGTTTCAGAACAGAACTAGATAATATTTATTTTTTTTTATCCCCATGAGGATTTACCTTCTGAGGTAAATTTATTTTGCCTAAGGCCTGCAAGCCTTGCTGCTAAAAGCTTTATGCAACAAGCAGTGAAAATTTTATTCAGATCAATGAGGTTAATAGAACRATTCCAACACTCACACTTTAGGAAATTGAAAGAGGAAATAAAGTTAGGAGCATCCACTTCAATTTGTATCTGTGATCCTCTGTGCTTGCCATGCCAATAAGCACATTCAAGGTCTCTTGAAGGAAATGTTATTATTATACAGTCTCTSCTGGCAGTGCATTTTGAGTACATTGCTATGAACAGGACAGGATGGCATTCAGCTGCTGCTGTAGGAATGTCAGTTGGAAGGCACGACATGGGACAACTCAAAGTCTACCCTACCCCTGGTGTTAGAGAAATGTTCTTGATTTTGTTATGATTTCAATGTATTTTTTCAAAGGGATATATATCCCTGRTCATCTATGTTCCACAAGGGGAAGAACATAGATTGTTTCATCCCAAGTTAATGTCARTATTTTAACTCACCTTTCCCTTGCTTTGTGCTGAAGATACAAGGAGTGTGAGGAGAACATTCTGCTCCTGGATTCACACTCCTGGAACACACCCTGYACTGGACTTCCTGCTTTTCTTTCATAATTACTTACGTGGAAAGTTGAAGCTCTCATCATTTGCTATACATTCAATATATACTAAACAAAAGCTCGTCAACTTTAGCA
This sequence comes from Malurus melanocephalus, assembly GCF_030028575.1. Taxonomy (NCBI): domain Eukaryota; kingdom Metazoa; phylum Chordata; class Aves; order Passeriformes; family Maluridae; genus Malurus; species Malurus melanocephalus. The sequence continues at coordinate 1,152,779 of NW_026623396.1, forward strand.
TTATAAAACCTGGGAAGAACCATTTTTGCACAACTTTATTACATTTGTAATGCCTGTATAAAACACCAGCTGTATATTACCTTTATTTAATAATATCAAACTTTCTTAACATTAGTTAACTACTAAATAGAGAGTTATTTTATTGCCRGTTTCATGTTTACACTGGCATTAAAATGACAAAGGATAATTTACTGAAACATTMTTTTTTCTCTTTTTTTCAGTATAGTTTGGAGACTAGAGAAACTCCAGGGAGCTGGCAATTTCAAATATAAAGGTCACTTTCYGTTAACGAAAGCAGAATATACATAGAAGGAAAGAATTTACATGAAAAGCTGGCCCACTGTGAACTAATTGCTCATTACTCTTACCATCCCTTAGGAAACATGTGGATAATCCTATTTCAAGACATATAGCATAACTGAAATTTTGACAGAATGAACAATGCTTGAATCTACTACAAAGKGCCACATGCCAAAGGCAGAAAGGACACAGTTCATAGCTAAGTCAGGAACTGCAAAAATCTAGTCTACTTGAAGCAGACTGGGTAAAATTTTCCCAAATGCTCCTGTAAAGAGCTAAAAATCTATCCCCAACAGCACCCTTAAGTGTCCTGGAAAAATTGACTAGTTTATCAATATGAAGAAATGTAGCATCACTAAARGAGCCCTTCCAATGAATGACTTTTCTTTCAAGGAAACTCTCGTGTTTATAGAGAAAATATAGCAAGATCATGCTCTTCAGCCCTGAGATTAGACATGGTAAGAAAAGATTATGTAGGCTTTCATTTTTTTTCCATTTTTAGCCATAAAGTTGAATTGATTTTTTTCAAGTGGAGCAAGTACCTGATGCCTATGCAGATGCTGTATAAGTAGCATGCTTTACATGAAAGATTTATTGCATCTGGTCTGACARCTTAAATGTTTATGGGATCTTTTCATTCACTAAAAGCAGGTACCAAGTTATCCTATCACTGACATATGAACTGATCATGACTGCCAGAAATATTCATTTTTTAATGCACTACGATATAAACAACATAATTTTCAATTTTAAGCTTCATATATSCTCTTCTGTGTTGGGTTGCTCAAGAATGACCAAATGGAGGCCACACCTCACTGTGATTTTGGCTCAGAAAAATGGAAACACCATTATTCCAAAGGACAAAATCAAGAGATGRTAAAGCTGTCACATAGGAATTATTTTCCACAGTGAGTTTTCCACTTGCACATTATTATCAATTGTACTGTGATAATACTCTCTTTTACAAAAGATGACCATTTTCTAGTAGACTGCAATACTGCATACCATACAAAAATACTAATTTTGTAATTTTTCAATAGAGCATTATTCCAGTATCTCAGAAAATGTGTCACATTGTATAAGCTGACCTCATCAGTGATACAGTATAAATTGTCATGGTATAGAATGGTCCATAAAGGATTTTTTTTTTTGGAAATATGGATATGGAATATTTAGCACATTTTTTAGGCTATGTCGAGTATAAAAACATTTTGTTATGGTAGTCTTCAAAGACATTTTACTGTCACACAAAATGCTGTCATGCTTTAAACTAGTATCACAGAGGCATTACCAGAAGARGATAAATCATAATAAAAACTGCCCAGCAGAAATGGTTACAGAGCTATGTTTGTATCTTCTAAAATCCCTTGGGGGAAATAACTAACTGCATGTCTATTCATATGTTGGGTCTTCTGAAACCTTAGGGAATTTTCCTTTCCTGACTATAGAAATATTTGGGTGTTGGTGGTTTGTTTTTGGTTTTGGGTTTTTTTTTTAATTTTCCAATTTTATTCACATCAGAATTGGGATTGTTTATTTTTAAATGAGGTCATAAGGTTACAGCACGTAATGAAATGATAGGTGTAGCTAAGAGAAAAGGCAGGAATAACTCATCTGCCTTATCCTACACAAAACTCTGTTCCCATGCACTACAATTGAAATCAGTAGCATTATCTAAACCTGAGTAAAAGTGTCAAGAAAGGGATTTATAAAACWTAAATAAATAATAGGCATTATCTCACCCTTGAGGTTCAAAGGCAAGTTTCCTTTGATTTGATGAGGATATTATTTCTTTGCTTCCATGTCTCATATGCCCTGAGATTGGCTCAGTTGGTCAGAGCATGATGCTAATGACACCGATGCTGTGGGGTCATTCTTTCCAGAGCTGGACTCGATGATCCTTGTGTGTCCTTTCTGACTCAGAATATTCTGTRATCCTTKTTTGCTCCACCAGTTTTAGACCAAAATCTGCCTATTCTCTCACCTGTCATCCCAGGCTTGGTTCTAGTCACTTCAGTCAGTTCATGTAAATATATTTCAATATTTGCAAATTTGAAAGCCAGAAATTTGGACTACTAAGTTATACAGATGTTTATAACCTGAGTAATAATACACATTTAATTTTTGAGCTATAAATWCGGCATTCAAAAACCTTGTTATTGTTCAGTGTAAGGCTCTAGACTTCAGAAGCTATGTTTGGGATCTTTTGTAGTTTTGGTGTTTTCTATACAATAAGAAAAATAAAATAAACCCAAAACCTGAACTCAGAATGTTGCAAGACCCCTAGSATGGATGGAACTTGGCATGAGCCTTGCTTTCTTCACAGCTTCTAACCTTCCCAAAACTGAACAGTAATCACCCACACAGGAAAAAATGGAGGGGAGGGGAGAGGAAGGGAGAGGAAGGGAGGAGAAGAAGACGGAGAGGGAGAAGAAGCAGAATCAAAGCAGAAAATTGTTTCAGTCCCTAAGAGCTTCTGGGATTTAAGACTTCAGTTACAGACTTCTATTTTTCTTTCACCAGACACACCTACTGACAAGATTGGCAAACACAATCTGAAGCATCTCTATAAGCTCTGAGGTACACAGAAAATATGCAATTATTTCTTCCATTTTTTTTATAAAATGAAAGCACTACTGGYTGCTATATATTCTAAATAAAGTAACTTACAATTTTTATTCACCTTTGATGTGATTTAAAGGTTCTGACTCTAAAAGTTATTAGCAAGTAACAACAATTTTCAACTTTATACATTGTTTTTTTCTTAGATTTACCTCAGAGCTTAGGAACTTGTTTATGAATGTAGAGAAAATTCACATCATCCCCACAAAACAGTCCAAATCCTCAAGTGACAAGAAGAAAGAAACATTAAATGAGATCTCTGTACTCCCATCCTCTACGGCATGAAGTACAGCTCTTAATATTTTAGGTTGGATGCCTTTCTAAAAGCCTCCAGAGCTATCACTTTGTCACTCCAGAGTAATTTTCCTAACACAGTACGGAGAGAAGGCAAAAGAAAAGTTCAGGAATCAAGTTTAAGTCCTATCTTCATAAAGCGTTTATATTGGCAGACTGAAAATTGTTCGAAAAGCTGTATGTAGACCCTTCTGAAAATTAGAAAATTATTGCAATCTGTCCGAGCAATGGTTTGAATTTCCAGAGAATTATCTGGCCTGATCAAAAGCTATTGTTCCCCACCCCCTTCCCTTTTCTTTAGCTATACAGCCAAGAGTATGCTTCACAAAGCCCCTAGTGGCACTAATGATGCTATCGCTCCKTTTTGCAGAGCTGTCATTTCTCCTAATTATCATTTATATTGGGTTCTGCTGCTTTCTGATATTAATATTACCACATATATACTTTAATTGTTAGGCAACACTACACGGTGCTTATTCATAAGAGAATTTCATCCCYCTTGACTCCTCTGAAGCCTTGAAATGTTGATGATGACTTTTAAGATGGTCTCTGCCTAATCTCATTAACAGGGGAAGAGTTAGCTGTCCATAAAACCTTTAATTTTATACACAAAATTGTTCATTGTTTGAGCAAAAATGGATAATTGAGCWTCTAATTAGTGAATACCTGCTTGCACATCCAATTAACCAATTTGCAAGATTAACCAGGTTGCAAAATGGAAGTCCCTTTCATTGGTGATTCCCTTTGATCTTTTAGGTTTCAAGTTACTCTCTTTTTCCAGAGAAGAYGTAGTTAGGGATTTACCCTGTTTTTGCTTGAGGTAGAGATAATTTTCTTCACAATATCTAGTATGGGGCTATATTTTGCATTTTTTGTTGCAAAGTGTTGGTAATTCAGGGACGTTTCAGTTATTGCTGAGCAGGGCTTACACAGAGCCAAAGCCTGTTCTGCTCCTAACCCCATCCCCCAGCAAGGAGTCTGGAAGTGCACAAGAAGGTGGGAGGGGACACAGCTGAGACAGCTGACCCCAACTGACCCAAGGGACATTCCACACCGTATGGTATCATACTCAGATCAGAATCTGGGGGAAGAAGAAGGAAGTGG
>NW_026623396.1:1157353-1184182 GCF_030028575.1 Malurus melanocephalus
TCTTTGAAGAACTTCTATGAGATTCTAGAGCTCTCAAAAAAAAAAAAAATCTTTCTACTTTAGGTTCTCTTAAGCCTCTGTAATGACTGCATTCCTTATATAATGATAATTATTTCTTTTTTTTTCCCTGCCACAAGAAATGGGAAACATCTATAACATTTTGGCATTTTAAAAATATAATAAATACAGTATGCACATCTCTGGAACAAATTGTTGTTTAAAGTAAATTTTGTTCATGAAGAGAGGTGAGGGGACAGATGCTCTGTTAATTAGCATGAAACTGAAGACGTTTCCCCTAACTTTAGGCAGTACTATGATTCACTCATTTTACTAATACAAACCTGATCAATTCTAATTCTGTGTTCTTCAGAAATGAATATGCTGATTAATTTTGATTCACCTGTGAAAGACTGAAAAAATAAATCAGCTGGTAACATTACACATTGAGGAACCTTCTGAGTTTCTAGAACTACTTTTTTTTGTGAAGCTTAATTCCACCTTTACTTTCTGATTTGCAGAACTGCAAGTTGCCTGAAGCAATTTCCTAAAAAGCTTTTCTTTAAAAATACTGCTCAAAATTACAGCTTTTGAAATGTATATGTATTTTAAGACATATTTTGATTTAGTTCTATGTGGTGTGTTTGCTTAAACAAATAAAATAACATCTGCAAACAAAGCATTACTAGGCTCCTAGCACAAAATGCCATTCTGTCCCTCAAAGACAAAAACAAAGGGATTCTGTTGTACTTAAGAAACAGCCCTTTAGGGGGATATAAACACTTGAAATTGCCAAGCAGTCATTTTCACAAGAAAGTCACCCTTTAGCCACAAGAAGATGTATTTTTTAATAAAGACAACTTGCACTGCATCTGCTAAGAACCAATAATGAAATTAGTAGCTTTAGTATACCAAAAATGCTGCTGTTTATGCCCTCYATTCATGCACACCTGTTAGCAAAAGCCTTTACATAGCTCAGCAACCAGTTTCTGTAACTTCATCCTCTGTTTTCATTGCCACACTTGGCCACTTAATTTTTGCAAAGAATTTTAACAGTGTSCTCTTAAGTCCTCGAATCTTCATGGTGATCCCATGATGGACAGTGTGTCAGTGCAACAGCTTTCATCTGTTTTTGGGTTTTTTTTGGTTTGTTTTTTTTTTTTATCTCCAGCTGCTATTCAGCTCAACCATTTTGCAGTTACCTAAAACAATCGTTTACCTGACAAACTGCAAGTGGAAAATTGTTGCTGGTTTTAAACTTTGAAAGCCCAATAATTTACATGAAAAAAGAAGTATTTTGATATAACATTTCAATGACCAAACTAATAACTATGAAAATCTAATTCATCAGTCTTGAGAATCTCACTGAGTGCCCCTGAAGTTTGTAGTTATTKCCTCTAATTGCCCATAAGACACTTACGTGTTATTTCCATGTTGGGGTCCTGATAATTCCACCCCACTCTGCTGCTTTAACCAGAAATAAGGTTTTACTTGTTAAAAAATGAAAAAATATTCTGAAGATAGGCTCTTTGTAAAAACCAGTCAAAAATTCCTGTGTTAAAACATTGAAATCTATACTTTAGTTACACTGTAAAGGATGGTGTTCATCTTGAGATATGAATTTGCTGGGACATGGCTACTACATGCCTTAAATTACTTTTGGAATGATTCACATTCACTTTTTCTGCAGGAAAAAAAGAGCAATTTTCTGAACAGTCCCCTCCTATTGTTTCCTGCAACATGGGGAGAATATGCYCTTATCTGCACTGTTATGGGCATCMCATCATGCAGTATTCTGCTCAGAAGAAAGTCTATTTAGAAACTCCAATCTTTGGAAGTCAAGAAGAGTCAGTATTACATGGTTTTCTTGGAATTCTCACCCTGCTGTGAGACAATATTTAAGTCATTTATAATCATGCCTTCAGCCCCCCACACCTGGTTCTTCCTTTTCAAGCCAATTTTGTGTTAAAAACATTGTAGACGTGTACTGCTTTCATTGGTATTCCCATAATGGCTAACTCCGATTATTTTGAGATAGCAGTGGTAAACTAGAAAAAAAAATTATTTCATTATTGTAAAACTTTGCCTATGCTAGAWCACCTTTCCTTCCAGTGTCAGCTGTAGACTTTTAGACGCGTGAGAGTAACAACAGCAAAATTAAAATGTAATTTAAATAAACCCCAAAAAATTTATCCTCTCATGGTAACACTGTGATTAAAGTATGTAATTGAATTATAGAGGCTTAGMTAGCATGAAATGAAAGCAGAAATATATCAAGAATCACTGTTTCATGCAGAAAAAAGATCATAAAAGTGTGTAATGGTACACAGGGTAATATTTATCTGGGAAGAGATGACAGAGGACTTTATGAGACAGAGCTATAAGGCATGAAGGATATAAAGTTCAATAAAAAAGGATAAACTCAGCAAGGCTTATAAAGAATAGATATACAAATATTAAATCCCAAATAACTGGCAYACCTATTGTTTGTTATTCCAAAAATAAAGATTTTTATCTTAAATATTGCAAACATCTAAGATGACTCAAAAAAAAATAAAAAGCCTGATATTTAAATTTCTTTTGGATATTAAAATTAAATGTCACTTCCCATTTCCAACGCTGAATTTATTATCTGCACAATCTATTCATCTTTCAATTCATCTTTTCAGAACCATTAATAGCTTTAATAAAGCTCAAAAGGAAACACATTACAATAGATCTTACTTCTTTTTTAAAGAACTCACCTAGCAATAACTTTTAAGACCTTCTCCTTGTTTAAATCTCCATCTATAGGGGTATGGATAATTACCAAATAATATCAAAAGAAAGCACCATCTCCATCTGTGGGTTGTTGTATCTAACTGCATCTCCAAACCAATCCAAACCCCTGAACTTTCTGCCAGTTSTGAGAGATGGGCTACTTGTTAGTAACTTACAACATCTAAACCWGGTCAAGATGAAAACACATCAAATCCTGTTAACTGTGTTGCTTAAAAATGTGTTTTTCCAAGGGTGATTGACTAAATTACACCATTCAAATGCATAAAGTATGTTTATAATAATTTGTGTCRTTTAGGTTTGAGGGTCAGCCAGCATACTATTTTGTAAAATACTAGAAGTCTTTTTGATTTATGTTTARCAATCTATTTTTAAATCTTCAGGATGGAAAATGTCGTCCTTGTTACCACATGCCTTTAATAACTTTAAAAGGCAAATCATTTATGTTTAGTCAAGATATTCAGCAATTATTTTTTCTTCCTGTTTTTCTTTTTGAACTAAACTAAAAGATATCTTGGATGCACATTGTATGTTCAAGACTAGTTTTAGCTTTCTGGAATGGTCTTTGTAAACTGAAAACTGGGCTTTAACTATAGCTTTCAAAGCCATTTAATTGGAAGGTAGGCCATTACATACCATACATGTCTTGACAGGAAGGTGGCACTTGTTTATTCTCAAATGAGTCAGGACCATTAGTTAGACTGCTGTTTACTGTGCAGTCAAGGGAAAAAGGATAATTGAGTCACACAGAAATAAACTTCCATCWTTTTGAAGCCCCAGTAACAAGAAATAATGGTGTCTCATTTAATCAACAGATCATTCCTGCACTTACCTATATTAAATTATGTATTCATTCACGTTACCCACTCTGCAGTGTTGTTAAATTATCTCTATATTTCTATTTAGCTGGATCATTTTATGGTTGTAACACTTCTGTCTCTTAAGAGATGGGAGAAGCATCCATGCTGCAGGCTCTGAAGGAATTGCCATGGGGAGTCCCTCCATCGCTTCGGTCGGCATCACACACCGAGGTAGGTACATTCTTCTCTCTGCCCCTCATCTGCCATTAGCCACAGCAGGTGACAACATACATCATTTAGTAGGCATTTAAGCACTTGAGATGCAGCATAATGTCCATTAGGACATGCTTTTCTGATGACTCCTGGAGGAACAGAAGGCTAGGGAAAAAAAAAAGAAAAATCAAAAGGAAACAGTTTCTGTTTGCCACTGTATTAAAAAAGAAATGCTGGACTCAACAAAACACATTTGCTTTGTTGCTACTCGAGCCCTACGTATGTATGAATTGTGATGTAGAAAACCAAATGGACATTCTGTTTATGCTCAGGCCATGTTAACACACAAGGATAAGTTTACACTTCGCATCTCTTCCAAATGAGTTGGAGTTGTCATTTTAATGAGCTCAATGAACAGTGAACTAGAGGCCGGAAGGAATAAATCCAGTCGTATTGCRCTCAGAGTTGTGGTCACCCCAGTGTCAAGAAATCTTGTGATTACTTCCCTTGCATRTCCTCTTGACCACAATAACACAGCACTTTCTAATTCCTCGGTTTTATCCATATGCAGAGCAGCTCCTCACTGCCACAGGGAAATACAGCATTGTTTACAATATATTCACATTTGGATTACACTAAAACACCTGTCAAGGTATTTTTGTCTTTCCACACTTATGTCAAAATTTYAGCATGTTGACTTGGGTTAATAAAGCATTATTTTTAATTTCTTGTTTCATGGCTGTTGGGATTCCCAGTCAGGCCCTGTAGTTCCTTTGTGCCAATTGTGACTGTAGCAAAGATGTATAGGTAGAGACAAGGGCCTGCTGCAAAAGCAGTACTGGGTTGATTAGAAAAGGAGTAAGAGTTTTCCAGAACTATGCAAACAGTTTATCAAGGAGAGTCTTGAAGCTCAGAAAATTTCTACTCTTCAGCTTTTATAACACTGGATTTCTCTTCCGAGCTGCCTGGAGAGGCAAAATCCCCCAAATTGTCTTATTTTCAGAACCTATAAGCTGGAGAATGCCTTTTAAGCTCTGTGAAGGTCTTGATTAGTTCACAAGGTTACACAGATCACCCATGGGTTTGATTTATGGTGTCGGGAGTTAACCTGACACTACTCAGATAATTTGCATCACTTGAATTATTTAGTTTGCTAAKACCAATAATTAAAATTCCTTCTTTGTTTTGGGGCAGTTGGTGACCTTTCCTTTTCAACAGASTCTCATAGAACATGATACCTGGAAGTGTGAACCCATCATTTGCCTTTYTTCAAACCTGATGCCCCAGAAGTAGCCCAAACATTTTGAAATTGCTGTGACTGACAAAAAGAAATTGTAAAGAGATGCAGCAATGACTGAAAGAACTCAAGTTTTTATTATTATATAAATCAGCACCATTGCCAGAGCTACACTGGAGTTTCTAACATCTAAAAAAAATGTTAAGTTTTCTAGCAGAAAGGCCTAAGATTTGCTGCACATTGTGGCACTGCAATTGGGAACAGTAATTCAATCTYACTAGACTTATTCATTCAGTTATTAATAATTATGATGAAGTAGTGCACTTAAATGACTCTTCCCACATAATTACCCTTTCCAAAACACTCTCCTGAAAAACAGGTTCTTACTCCAGCAGTTAGATCCAAAGAGCAGCATCCTGCCATTTGACAAAACCGTGAACAGACAACTGCTCTGCAAATTTACAGGAGTGATATGACTTGCCTGCAATACTTACAGCAGCTCATTTGCCGAGCAGGCCTGTAGTTGGATTTAAATCTAGAAATGTTGATTATAATTCCATTATATTCTTGTACACAACCACAGGAAAAAGCAAAGAAATACATCAGCCAGAAAATACTTAGAAGTAAGCAGGGCAAAGCTCCTCACAGACAAAAAAAATTGTATTGTTAATATTTTTATCACCAAGACCAGTTTAACYTTTTTACTAACCTACACATATTTTTGAGAATAAATTCATGTATTTCTACCTGGTGGCTTCTGTTGGTTTCTAGGGGTCACATAGCAGCCMATTGAGGAAAAGGGTCCTCTCCAATTGACATTCCCTGGGTAGGGGGTTCCCCGCTGGAAAAGCTGAGGGATGCCACAGACACAGGACTGAGGAAGAGAACCCTGAGAGTGCTGAGCTGTTTCTGCTCCCCTACCCTTCACCACTTCTCCACCAGCCAAACCACAAGCCAGGGCAGCACCTCTTGTGCCCACTTCCTCTGGTCCTGGTTTCCTACATCCTTCCAGCTGAGAAGTCCTGAGGCAGTGAGTTCCTCTTAGCTTCCTCTCCCTGCTCAGGGAAAGGAGTGTGCCCCAGCCTGCTCCTCSCTGTCGGTGCCAATGTAGGAAGTCCCTTTGAAAGGAGTTCCCAGGAACTCCCTTCCTGTTGTAAGAAGCTGGGATCGCAGCTATATTATTAAATTCAATGCTGTTGTGCTAGCAGCTCAAAAATGCAATGAAATCATCTAGGCCATTGTATTTGGCAARGTCAAAAAGAAATGAGTTGCATAAATAGTGCCAAGAAATTAGCAGGTTAATATTCTTTTTTGTTAAAAACCTAAAATGTTAGCACGARTGAGGGTAGATGTAATATTTTTAAAAAATAATTACAAAAAAAAAATTGGCAGCATCCTCTATGGGATATCATCACCRAGTCCAGCTGCAGGCTGTCCTGCTGTAAAGCAGAGCAGCAGAAACATCCTCTGATGGAGAGCTGGTTTATGGGTTTGATATGGGTAATACTAAAGCAAGAAGCTTGTTAGGGGTCAGAAGGCAGTTCAGAGGCTTTGATTAATTCATTTTGGATTTTATGATTTTTAGATGCTTATTTATAATATGAGAGCCCCAAAGAGAATTTTTTATTTTTAAGATAAGCAACCAKTAATGAATTAGTTTCCCACGTGGCACTTTGGCACTACCATTTTCTTTCTTAACTATTCCCTTTTCCTTTTGTTCACTTACCACCCACTGCAGATGAAACTGTATGCCTGTCTTCTGCAGTTTAAACCTTTGTTTGTGCACTAATGAATCYAACTAGGTGTCATAGCAGACTCTAATGAGCATCACTCGCTTTCATTTAATTCTGCAGCTTGCCATTACACACTTTAGAAGATCTGTTGGTTTATTCATAGCAATCACTAGATATTCTTTTTCATTAGATACCAGTTTTCCCTGTTGTGCCTTTCATTATTAAGGAAACTATGAAATGTTAATACTGGCCTCAAAACCCAGGGCAAAAAAAGTGCCCCCAATCCTATTTGAAATGCAATCTCTTGTATTGYAAATGATCTTACAGATCTGAGCACAAACAGCTTGAATTTTTCTTCATTTATTTATGAAAGAATGAAAGAAAGAAAAATCAAGAAGGTGGCTCTGTATGACCCACTTGTCAGATTTACCTTGTTAACTGAATTTCTTGTAGTTRATTTAAGCAGCAGGACTGCAATTATAAAAGCACCCATAAACAACTATTAAGAACAGTCATATTCCCACCCAGGTTCTTAGCTCAAATTTTAAACCCAGAAATGCTTACAYTTTCAGTTTAACTCTGAATCAGTTTTGAGAAGGTTTTGCACTACAGTCTGTCTTTGTAAGTGCTTGCCTCTGRTAACCAGAATATTGCAGGGTAGCCCACAGCAATCACATTTTTGATAAAATGTTARATAGCTTCTACTTGGTATAAAGCTTTAAAAAAAAATTAAAAACCTGTACTATCTATGCAGCTCTAGGTTTAATAGAACTGTTGAGCTCTGTTCTGATTTAACACATAATATTTAAATAAGTATCCTTCAGACAAAAAAAAAAAGGCAAACAGACAATTTTCCAGCATTTACAGAACAAGTGTCATTTTTCAGACTATTTTATCTCATATCTGCACCTGATTTAGGGGCAGCCCCTAAATTAAGATAAATGAAGTCATTATTTGTATTTAAATTTCATCATTCTGTCATTTCACATACTGGAGATGATTCRTTTAATTTGCTTGACAGTCACATCATCCTTGTATATAATCTGCCACAGATACTGTATCCCAAAACAAGTCCTATAGCATTAATGGACTTCAACTAATTTATGTTACCTCCTAAATTCTGCCAATGAACATTTGGCTAAACAGTATTTTTTGGTTCATTATGGTGTTTTAGTTCTACTACGTAGCCATGCACTGAGTAGAAGGACTCTTTAAAGCACGGGAAACTTTTTTTTTTTTTTTCCTGTAAGATTAATGAATCTAAAGAGTAATAATAGAGATTACCCTCAGTCCTATTTTAACAATTCCTAAAATAAAGAATATAACAAATTATTTATGTCTYTGACTACTAAGAGATGCAACCTCTCATTTCCCTTCAGCCATGTAGCCTTACTGGTTTAGACAACCAGAGTTATTCCTGAAACTTTTTGCTCTCCTGTGCTTGCCTGGGTGAATATGAACATAAAGCATACCGAGCATCTGTGCCCTTTAGAGAAATAATTGGAACAAATAACCCATGCCTTTGGTTGATGGGAACACCACATCAGGATTCTGCTACAGAAAGATTAATTGTTTAAGAAGGTGTAATTCCTGAAGAAGGTGCAATTCCTAGTAAAGCATCTGTTTATGTACTGGATAAACACAGATCTCAAGTATGTTACCAGTTTCTCACGGTGGAAATGAGCAACAGGAAAGGAAATACTTGTTGAAGACTTCCATTCACAAGACTTTGAATATGAATTGCAAGGATTCCTCTCCATATCTATACAACATTCAGAAATATTTTTTAAAACTGACTTCATGGACTTCATCTGTGCATGCATGTGCACTACAGAACAGATAGGCAGTACTTTGTAGAAAGCATTCACCACAAAATTCACACTCTGTGCAGGTTTAAAAATAAATCAGCTGGCTTCTCAGGTAGGTTAAAGATTTGAAAAGACAATAAGCAAAACCCTCTTTCCAACTTGAGTTGGACGCAATGTTTTTTCCTAATTTTTTTTTTACATCAGTATCTGATCTAAGATTACCTTTCATTCAGACTAGAGTTTAGTTCTTAAAAGTTCATAAGATTTCTTTTTTTGCACAAATAAAATCATTTAGGTGGAAAAAGCACCTGCTAATATGAGCTTTAATTGGCCTTTTGCCAACTGTAGGCAAAGTCAAAACTTCCCTTTACAGCCTCCCTTATGTTTTTTCTTCCTCTTTTTAAGCCAGATTTCCATTCTGTTCAAAAAGTGTTAGCCTTTAAATTTAAAATGTAATCAAAAATCCAATTTCAACTTGGAATAACTTAAAAAAAAAAAGGTAAATATGTTTCAAGCGGGGAAGAAATAGGAAGGAAAATGGACTTCATTGATAAAGCCTTGGTTATTTATATAACTTTGCACAAGCAGTTTGTGATAAGATTCTGAGATCGAGCTGTGACACATCTAAGTCTGAAGACCCTAAGAAGTCTTAGTGTTTTTTTTTCTTTTGTCAATTTCTKTTACCTGAAAAGTATTTGAGAATTAGAAGGCAACTTGGCAATTTCTGTGGTTCCTTCTTGTCTATCCCTATAAAACAGGAATTTGTTTCTTTGATATAAAATTGCTGAGTGTCAGAAGAACTCATTCTTTCACTGAGTTTTCTATTACCTCCATATTGCTTTCTCTGTGTTTTCTTTCCCCTCGCCCATAGTAGTAGTTACATACATGACTTTTTTTTCTGATAGTATGGTTAAAAATTAAGGTATTTTTTCAATTATAGAAAAAAAGAAAATTTAAAAAAACCTCAAAAACTTCCTTTCATATTGCCTGAGTATATATTACGTTAGCAAAGTCATATGCCACTAGGGTACTGTGGATTGTTCTCAGGGTGGTTTGTCTTTACAGGGAACAGGATGATTGCATGTTTACTGTGATCAGTTACAAAGCAAAACTAAAAGAATTATAAAGAAGACTAAGGTAGAAACACTAAAAGTAATTCTCATTATGTCACCTTGCTGAGAGCACAAGTGGTTTTGAAAAACTTTGGCTGCATAATTTCAAATATTGAACAAAGCTGTAAATATTAAAACATTGCAACTATTCCAGAAATTTATTCATTTCTAATTTACATTAGCATGCAAATATATAAAGGGGKTTTTTTCCCCCCAGCAACATTTTTCACATGTTAATTACTACTTTGCCCTTGGGCTTCTTTGTCTTTGGAATATTGGAGGTTTGTGTTTTAGTTTAAATCAGAAKACCAACATTGATGTATCTCATCCATCCAGGTGCAGTGGGTACTGAAAGTTAAAGACAGATAGAAGGAATATTCCTTATTGCATACAGAAAAGAGCATTCTGCAAGAAAGTATTGTGGAAAGTCTCCTGAACAACAAAAAAATTCTGAAAGTATTTTGAATAGGTCATGTATGATGTATTTCCTACTTCCTTTCACTATGCTTTTCTGCTTACCACACTTGCCTCCTCCTCACCTATGTTCTGTCACTCTATCTCCCCTGCACTAAGAGGGAAAAGATTAGTGGATCAATGAGGAATAGTGGAAACATGCTCTTAAAAAATTAAGGTGGTGGTGATATAAACACTTATATTAAAGAGATGCTAAAATGTTGTTATTTTTCCAAGCTGTGTGCAGAAGTCAAATGGCAAAACTGTCACATTATTGCATGTCTAGATTGCTGCCATTAAAAGAAAAAACCCTTCAGACAGAAGCACCAACAAACCAGCCTTTGTTCTCACACAGCTGCCTCACTGTCACCCACCCTGCCACACAGAAYCCATCACAGCCCAGAGCTGGCAATCCATCAGCATTTAAAGGTAAAATAACAAGTCTGGTAAGGGAAGGGCTGGGAGGGGAGAGATAAATCACCCCCAGGCTTACACCTGAGATCTAAGCCTGCTTCTGCAGGTGCTGGTSTACCCCAGGGGCTGACATCTAATTAGGCTCCCTGCTCATTTAGTGAGGGGGTTCTAATGAAACCAGATTTGCTAATTTAGCTGAATTATACATTGAAAATATGACATGTTCTCAAAGGAATAAACTGGAGACCAAAAGTCATTTACTGGGTCTTCAGGAAGGAAAGGCCACATACATGAAAAAAATGGCCTTGTAGTCCCAACACAAGTTATACTCCACCTCTGAGGGAGGAAGAGTCATCTAACGTAAGAGAACCTGGAAATCTCTTTCAGAAAAGTGAGAATCAACAAAGCCAAAAAATAAAACCCAAAAAGCCCCCAAAACCAAACTAACCAACCAAACAAACAAACAAAAAAAACCTATAAAAGACCCCAAAAAATCCTCAAACAAACAAAAAGAACCACAAAAAAAAGAACATCACCAAACCCCTCTAACTCATGCCAGAGGAGAACTACAGTGACTTAGACCATGAAAATATTCAAATACTCATTTAGTTCAATTATCCTTACTATATGTTTCATGAGAATATATAGTAGCTAGAGCATGACTTTCAAATTAATTTCAAATAAGTGTATAAAAAATAATGTATTAGCATTTCAATTTTTTTGGAAAGAGAAATGGGCCCATAAAGAGGTCAGATCCCATTTTATCATTTCCATTTCAGTTCAGACCATGAGTAAASTACAGCTGATATGGGACGTTACTCAGTGACCAATGTAAAATGAGTTGTTGGTCTCAGGCCAGGTCCTGACAGACAGATATGTACCACACAAAACCATCKGTGCTAATTGCTCCCCTGAGCCTTGATCATGCAGATGTTGTCACAGTTTTACACACATGAGCAGCATCACTGACTCGAAGGCTTTCTCGTTCTGGCCTGGTATTCACAGTAACATCTCACATTCATACTCAGATCAGTACAAGGGTAAGCATTTCAGTGTTAGAATRCAGGCTGAGAGCTTTGACAGAACCATCTGAAATGGAAAGAAGATAAAAATTAAACTATACATTCTCCAATTTGTGTGGGACTTCTAATTCTTAATGGAGGAGCTATGATGAGTCTGAATCTGGCTGCATGTCAGCAGGCTGCCAGAGCACTCTCCCTGTTCTGTCGATAAAATATGGAGGACATCTTCATGCTTTGAAACCAATGATGTAAATTCTTATATTATGGAGGACATCTTCATGCTTTGAAACCAATGATGTAAATTCTTATATTTACCAAAAAAAAAAAAAAAAACCCAAAAAACCAAAACCCCTACAACAACCAAACAACCATCCAAAATGTATAAAACTATAAATAGTTTTATTATTATAAAGGCTACATTAAAAACAAACAAACAAAAAAAAAAAAACCAAATTGTTTGATGAAAATTTCAATGCTTCATCTCACCACATTCTTTGGCTTTCCCTTCCCAGACATGTGACAGAAGCATTTACCACTTCATTAACTCATGGAGACTGTAATAATGATGCCTCTTATCAAAGTCAGATTGACCAATAAATGAAAACTCCACACATATGTATGAATAATGATTAATGTCCATTATAGCAATGAACAGATTGCATTGCTCTGTGCAAGCCACAGGAACAAAAAGACCATTTTGTCACTATATCTGTAGGTACATGGACASATAAAAGTCCATGTAAATGATCCTCAGGAGACTACAGCATATTTTACTGCAACTGTTCTGCTTTTGTAGCTTATGGAGAGTTAGCTAGATWATACATATTACACCCTATTGGCAAATCAGTGATGGTTGTGCCTTGCTAGTGCTAAAGAAAGAGCATACTACCAGACCTTATACTTTGTTCTTTCCCTCTGCATACAGACATCTCTTACTCCAATCACAGCAATGTACCAAACAAAAATAGAGCCYTAGCACAGGGGTAGGTGAAGGGTGAGGCCCCTCACCAGTATGGTGCTGTGAGCTGATGTCAGTCTGAGGCACCAGAACTGGCAGAACTCCTAAGATCAGAAAACTGACAAGTCTATATTATAAATGTATTTTTTAAATATGTCATTGAAGATGGCTGAGTGATTCAGAGCTTATAAAAATGAATGACTGAACTTCTTCTTCCRTCAGGAAGATGGGATTTCATATGCACCAGTCATTGAACAAACAAGGAAAATCTTATTCAAACATCTTAAAAGCATACATTCAAAGAGCATTTCTAGTGTATGAACCAAAGTTCCCATCAAATATTTTAATTTGTCCAGCTGGTACCTTCCTGTAACTATGCAATTGTCTAGAGGATKGTTTGAAACAAAGAAAAATCTTGAAATAATCACATTAATGTAGACAAATGGATGCTGAGTTAGTGACTTATTAGGAATAACAATTTATACAAGCAATGCAGATGCACCAGCAGATGAGTTCAGGCAGTATTGATTCCCTATTTGCTCCTAAGGGGAGATAGTGCTGTACTTGATACCTCTCTATAATCCCTGTTCACTTGAAGTGTAGGATCACAGGTAGGGCTGATAACAAGTCCTAGGAAACCTGGCCATGTAACTAGCAAAGGCTAAGAAAAAAGGGGCTGTATTTTCTGTAAGGCTGAGGAAAACCACAGATGTAAATTATTTTTAGCACTTTAAAGTGAAACTACCTTGTGTTTGCATTCCCTAGCATTTCTGAGCTGTGGRGGCCACGAACATTAATGTTCCCAGAAGCAGAGCTGTGGTACAGCTGCTGGCAAGAATTGACTATTATCTATTCTCAGGAGGCGAATACCACAATGTCCATTCAGTAAGAGTTTCAGTTGATATTTATTTCATCAAAGTCCATTACCTAAGTATCTTCTGTTTCAGTAGGTGCAGTCAATCTCTGAATCTCTGACTCAGTCAATAGGATCATTACATTTGCATCGTTCTTCATTGTTAGCTTCATGCTGCTTGCAGTTGATAAAAGGTGAAATAACTGGTAGCAGCCAAACTGAGTAAATAAATATAGAACAAATTTGAACTGGCAGCCACATGTACATTTAATTGACATATATTGATTTACAATTGCTAGTAGGCTTTAAAGTGTTGTCCAAAGCTATAATCGGACTGCAAAGAAAAGTCTTGTCTTTACACATGTTACACAGCTTGCTTTAAGGGAGYTTTTTGTTACCCAAAAGCAAAAATAATCAAGTTTAAACAATTTTTGGCTAGAAAGTTAAAGAATACACTGTTTATTTAGCCTTAGATGCTTGAAGAAACAAACAAAAGAAAGATAAAGTCACCCAGTAAGTATCAGTACCTACAAGCCACCAAAACACTGAGCTGGAAGAAGATTCACAAGTGCTAATTGGTRCCACTGATGGCACTGRTGGCACTCAGGGCAGTGCAGAAGGATTCTCCTGTTGAAGTCACCCTAACCTCAGGCAGCAGAATTATTCTGTTATTGCTCAGCCTGTACTTGCACAGGGAGACAGCAGAGTTAGTGAATGCAAAGGGGACAGATTGTTATAAAGATATAAATAAATCTGTAGACTCTTTATTATTAAAAGCTACACAAGACAAAAAAAAAAAAAAAAGGAAAAAAGAAAAGCAAACTTGCTCTTACATCCTGCATCAATATCTCCATGTTTAAAAAACAAATTTCAGATTGTGATCTCAATCTCCCTCTGCTTGCTTAGCTTCTCCTGAGGTCTTTAAAGCAAACTTAAACTCTGAATTTAAAAAGAGCTTAGAATATCATCCTTATCCAAAAGAAGACGTAGGCTTCATTATGCCCTTTATGCCCAGAGCTRCAAAGGCCTTCTGTTCAGCAGCTGCTACAGCTCTGAGCGATGCCTGGTGCTCAAYAGACAACAGTTGTGGTTCTACCCAAACTCCAAACTACTTGGGAGTTCAGAATCTACCCTTATTTGTAATACTTAGTGAGCCCTTGAAAYGCAACAAAATAACTTAAACCTAAGAACAGGTGTGTGCATGGTGCAGCTGGCACTCAGCTGCAGTACTGAACCTTCCACGAAATATTTTAGCAGGTGCTTTATTTTAAAAACATTATTGTAAATTACTATTCTTCACACTGCTGGGTAATAAACTTCAATGAGATTGATACYATCCCAGTGGGATCATAAAACATCCCAGTTTCCTGATGTAGACTAGCGAGGCAAACAATACAGCTTCTCTTTGGTAGGTCGAAATGGAAAATAGCTGTCCTACTGAATGGAAGCAAGACTTTTCCTGACACTGTTGTTTAAACATTCTTAAATGAAACCAAACATTCAGTGTATACTCATGTCTCTTTCTACTGAAACTGGTTTATTGATCCATTTTGGGGAGAAATGGCACATCTCTTTCCTCTGATCCCTGATGCATGAGGCAGCAAATTACCAGCAGTGAGGCTAATGTCCAGACAGACACTGGTGACAAGTGGGATCCCTCAGGAGTCCGTACTGGGACTGGTACTGTTCAACATCTTCATCAGTGGCACCCTCTGCACTGGCAGGCGGTGGGATTGGGATGGGATGGGATGGGATGGGATGGGATGGGATGGGATGGGATGGGATGGGATGGGATGGATATAAGGAAGAAATTTCTTATGATGAGGGTGGTGAGACACTGACACAGGTTGCCTTAAGAGATGATAGATGCCTCATCCCTGGAAACATTCAAGATCAGGCTGTACTGGGCTCTGAGCAACCTGATGGAGTTGAAGTTGTCCCTGTGCACTGCTGAGGGGTTGGACTGCATGACCTTTAAAGGTCCATTCCAATTTAAACTATTCTATGATTCTATGATTGTAATTATGATTCTACAATTCTATGAAATGTGGCTCCTTTGAAAGGTCTTCAACACAAAAAATCCTTTCAGTGTCTGGAAATTGCTTTCATGCATTATTGCAAATTTCCCAATTCAAGGAGGTTGAAATAGCCTTTCCCATGAACTCAGGTTTCACTCTCCAAATTGTGAGCATAACTATTCTCAAAACATATTTAGCTGATCATGCATTGAGGCCTGAAATCATGTATTTGTCTTTTCTTCCAAGCCTCTTACTCATCTGTACATTTTTTAATAGCCATCAGTTATATTTTACCTACAAAATCTGCTCCATCATTATTTTTCTTGGAGGAAGGCAGCCCATTCTCACCCAAACTYCAGTCTCACCACTACTAAGGAGTTAAAAACATCATCTATTTGTGATTACACCTAATAGTGGAATTAAACTTTTCCAAACTTTCAAAGTCTCTTTTTAGATTTTTTGAGATACAAAAATATTTTTAGAAACAAAAAATGGTTTTGTCCCATCAGTAAAACTACTTCTTTACAGCAAGTCTGATTTTAAACAGACATAAAAGTTTGGTATAGTAACTCGRTATGTAGCAACTTAAGTTTTCCCTTCCCTTCCCCTTCCTCAGAAAGAGGGACATGTGAGTGGATTTGAAATACAGGAACACAATTTGTATTACWATATCCTTGAAAAGAAAGGGAAAGGGATGGAAAATATATACTATGTAGTTTAAAAGCTTCACATATGCTGAGTCAAAACTCGAGTAATTTTCCAMATAATTTTATTCTTTTTTCCATATGACACTATTTATAGGCTGATGATTTTCACACTTGATGTCAGAGAGTACTGTATGTTTGAGATATTATAGCTAGCTCATTTTGTCTTGCCCTGTGCTGCTTAACTCTTGAGCCATATATAAACTTTGAGGTGTCAGCTGTCACAAATCAAGTGTCAAAAGTGTACATTTGGGAATAAAAATGAAGACAGAAAAACAGCTTTTCAGTCTGGTCATATTGATGGCAAAAGCTATGTCATTCCCAGAGATCCACAAGGTGGACTTGAAATAAGACATTAAATCAATGTGGTACTRTAATATATGAATAGGGCTCCTATCAACACACCTACAATTTTAGACAGACATTTCAGTCTTCTCTGCTGCACTTGCATATTAACTTCAGTTATCTACAGAAAGGTTTCAAAATCTGGGACATATGTATGTTTATAAAATYGTTATCACCACCTCTGAGAATGAGCACAAAAGCAAGGCCATAAATTACTGACATACTGACCTCTCCATATAGACGAGTGCACCTGCCAACAGGCAGCTCTTGTGTTTGCACCCAGCAAAGACACAGTTTGGAATGCAGACATAAGAACATGGCTGTTGAGGTAAGCTATGTCTGGTGGGCTCTAAGACCCCAAGGCCTTTTCCTGTTGCTGAGTATGCTGCTGTGGCCTTTCCCAGGCCCAGAAGCTCGGCTAGGCAGGTCTCCCAAATATTCACAGACATATATCTGGCAGCACAGAGCAACCCAAGGAGAGGGCAGTGCTTTCACTCGCCCCTGCACACACACAAGTTTACACCAAAAGCACTCACATGAACACGAACAAAACTGGTGGCCTGATCATGCCTTACTTGCCAGCTAACCAGGCTCAGTGCTTGCTAGAACACACACATGAGGCTTTCTGCCAGCTGGTCCAGTTCTATGGTCCCTTCAGTCCCTGACTTTCAGAACCCCAGCCCCTCCACTGCTGAGCTCACAGTCTTCTTACCCAACTCTCCACCTACTCCAGCTGTGCTGTTCGTAGACATTCACACACCAATGGGCCCCTCTGGCAGCTGACCCATCTCTCAGTTGCTGTCCTCTGGAATTATGGGCTCCTTTGACCTGTGGCTTCAGCATACATGTATCAGCACCCTCAGTATTCATTCCAGCCACCAGCCAGCCTGTGGTGAAGCTCACTGTTGATCAGACACATCCACATGGGAACAATAATATAACTGCATGATAAGTTACACTGAGGTAATCAAACCCAAAGGCTTAGCCAGGGAACTGTACTGGCCAGCAGCTTGTTTCACTCATGACCAGTTGGTTTTATTTTCCTCTCCTTTCTTTCRCTCATTCCTCACTGGTCCTTCACCATCTCTTCCTTTCCCTGCATTTGGCCCCTTTTCTATATGTGATATAATAAAGTTTGTTCATTCTCTCAATCCCCCTGAAAAACCCTTAGTAAGCTTTACAGAACSTCTGAAGTCCTTTCAGAAGTTCCATTAGAAGCTTGCACCTCCCCATGAGCTCTATGATAATCTCGTTTCTTGCTTTCTTTTCTTATTTCAGCAACAAAGTTCTAATTTAACAACAAAGTTCTCCAAGGCCATGCTTCAGAAGTTCCTTCAGTGGCCATCATTCAGCATCCAAAGGACTGTATGTCTTATTGTCTTGCTGTCTCCTCTCCTTCAGTGTTGCTGTATCAGTGTTTAATGCTTCTCTTGCTTCTTGTCCTTTTCTTTAAGGTGATCTGTTGTTAGCCAGATATCCTTGCACACCAGATATTCTTATATTCCACCTATCCTCACACTCTGTGTCCTCCCTGAAGAATATTATTCTTCTCCCAGAGCATGAAATTATATGAAAGGAAGTAAAATCAGCAGACTGGAAAAAAACATAAGCCAAATTTTCCATATGTTTAATCTAAATTGAGAGATAAAACCTTCTTGCTCTTCACACTTGCTCACAGAAATGTCCAAACACTCTACTTTGCACATAAACATCCCTAGAAACACAGATTTCAGTGACTGTTACATCAGTGAAATCTTCACACTTCCAAAATAAGCTGTGAAMTCCTCAATTCATAAAATCTGTCCTTCAGGCATTTATTTTTACTCCCATTTTTTTAAAAAGCCTAAGCAATAATTTTATATGGTTTTAAATGCATTAATCTGTAAGTTTTATTTTCTCATGGTCTAATTAAGGCAAATTCATGCCATCCACTCTGCTGTTTGCTTTATGCAAAAGCACAGATGTTGTGCATTTTYCTTTGAATGTTCAGGCTACCTATATTACAACTCTGGTTTTAATTTCAAACAAGTTAGCTATAAATTGAATTACTTATCTCATAATTAGGCAAATTGGTAATTTTACCACTGCTAAAAACTCCTTCAGACTTCATACAAATGYTTTACAGCTATTTTTTCATTCACACCTGGCTTTAAATTATCTCCCAGTTAGGGTGACACTATTTAGGATATGCATATTCACATGAAACTGAGTGTTAAAAGACTATAGGACACACAGCATACTGAACATCTAGAAATGAAATGCACAGTTAGATCTATTTATTCTCAATGATTGTTGCTTTATCTGAGACACCAATCCTTTAACTTCAGGTTTATAATCCTGTTACTGGATTCCTTACTGAGGCAACAAATAAGGTCAACCAGAGCTCTATGAGGCTAACATCTGCAAGATAAAATGGATATTCTCAAATCTATGTAGCAACAAATGCATATTATTTGTGGTATACACCACTCAAAAAAGGAAGAAAAATMTAGAGGTTAATTTCTAGGCTGCATTGGATTTCTGTGGCAAGATTTTAATAGTGGGGGAGGCTGCAGGCGTGGTTTCTATGAGAAGCTATGAGAAATTTTCTCCATGTCTGGCAGAGTCAGTGCCAAGCAGCTCCAGAACACCCTGCTGCTGGACAAGGCAAAGCCAATCAGGAATGATAGTAATGCTTCAATGATAAGAAGAAAAAAAAAAGTTATTGTGCTGATGTAATTTCCACCAGGGAAGAGAGGAGTGAGAATTTGAGAAGATCAGCTTTGCAGACAGCAAGGTCAGTGGAGAAGGAGGGGCAGGAGGTGCTCCAGGTGCTGGAGCTGAGATTCCTCTGCAAACCATGGTGAGGCAGCTGTGTCCCTGMAGCCCACAGAAGATCACAGGGGTGCAGAGAATCAYCCATAGCCCATGGAGGAGCCCCAGGCTGAAGCAGGTAGATGCCTGAGAGGAGGCTGTGAACCCATGGGAGGTCAATTCTGGAACCTATTTTTTATTCAATGAACTATTAAAGCTAAAGATCACCTGAGTGGGCAAGAATAAAAAATTWCCATCATCATTATGGGGAACACCCTGTTAAGAAAGGAATTCAGTTCCATTTCTAAGACACCTATAAATTTCTAAATCCCTTACAAAGCCTCTGACTGTGATCTATCAGTAATAAGTAAAAAATGTAATTGCTGGAAAGCTAAACYTCTAGAAATATAAGTAACCTCTGTGAACTGGTTGCCTCTATCTATTTTCCAAGAAACCGGCATCTTCACCTGGCAAACTTTCAGAAGAGGCTGCATGTGGCTTGACATGACCACAWTGGTGAGACCATTACACTGTCAATGTTTTGAACAGCACTCCCAAAATACATATGCGTTTGCAGGCTGATTAGCTGGCAGGCTAACAAAACCTGATTTTAAAAGTTGACCAAGCCATCTATCATTTTGCTACAATAGGTAGGCTATCAAAGACATCCTGACATATGCTACTGATAAATATGATATTTATTGTTGCAATGCATACAATAAAATACACTTATTTAAGCTAAAAGGAACAGCTTTAGGCTGTATGTGAAATATATTCCTCAATGTATCTGTTTGCATTGCTGCTCCYGATGCTGCACCTTCTGTTATCTCTTACTTATCTGTTACAGCTACCATTCCTCATATTTTGTGGGTCAGAAAAGTACTTCATGTATCTGTAAGACTGATGCCATAATCAACCTTTTTGTATAAATAATGGAATAAATCATACAGAATGTTGTACAGATTGACTCTTGAGTCTTACACCAGATGGGAGAGTCCTAAATGAAAGGTAGAGAACTTAATACCAGGTTTTCCCAAAGGTGTTTCAGAAGAACAGTATGGTAACTTTTAAAGTAAAAGYGGATTTTCTTGGTGCTATCAATGTAAATAAAAAAATAACAAAACCCATTTATTCATTGCATTGTGACACACTGATTTTGTTGTGTTARTGGAAAGACAGTCATCATCACTCACACAACTTTCCAAACACCTTCTCAGAGGTTTATGTACATCATCACTTTTCCCAAATATGTGTTAAAAAATATATTCTTTTTAAAAGTTAAACAACTTTCAATGATTAAAGGTCAAATATTCCATTGGTAGTTGAAGTCTTCTCCTAAGGAGCAACACAATTTAAGCCTCTCATTAACAGGTTTAACTCTGCATAAAGCAAATTTGAATATAGCTAGGCAAGCCATGCATYAGAAATAATAAAGATAGAATATCCTTGTTTGTACTTTCCTCCATCAGAAACTGCAGCACTGATCACATGTAAATTAGATGAGCCTAAGATCAATGGGGCTGCTCACAATAGTATTGTTCTATGCCCAAATGCATGGCTGAAGGTGCCCGCATCTGCCACCCACTGCCACTCCTCTCTGGTAAAGACAAATGGTTCTGCATGTAATTTGTAAAAACCTTGGTCTAAAAGCAGCTATTCAAAAACCTTAAAAGTAYAATCACCAGGTCATTCACTCAGTCAATCCAAAGATTTATTCTTTGTTTAGAGCTGTTGATTGTTGTCAGTTTTAGTTTTTCCTCATCAATTTTCCAGTAATGTTTTTCTCCAAAAAGAAAGGCAATAATATATAAAGAGGAGAAATAGGGGCCATTTTCTCCAAAGGTATAGGAAGCATGTATTGTAGCAAGTGCAACACAGTTCCTCCATAGCATCCGAGTTGTGGAGGAATGGTCAAAACCCATGTTATTACAGAATGTAATAATCTCATTTATTTGTCAGCTAATGCAGAATTTTA
Source organism: Malurus melanocephalus (assembly GCF_030028575.1). NCBI lineage: Eukaryota > Metazoa > Chordata > Aves > Passeriformes > Maluridae > Malurus > Malurus melanocephalus. The sequence continues at coordinate 1,178,567 of NW_026623396.1, forward strand.
GTTTTATGTGCATGTGATGAACAAAGAGCAACTATAAAGTATACACAGCAGAAGACCAGGGAGTATTGCAACAATGACAGTTACCTGTAGCTGTGCAGTATATCAGAAACACATCAGGTATAAAATACAGCTTATGTTTTATTCATGTGAAGTAACTCYGTGCCCAGGCCCCACCATCAGAAAATAAAAAGCATTGAAAGCATCTGTGACAAATTACGTTCAAGAATAAGGGTGTTTAAAATATTTACCATAGAATACCATTAAAAGCAATAATTCTGAAGTACAGATAATACTTCAGGAGGGGGGAAAAGGATCTTTCAGAACTGAACTTTCAAAAGTAAAAAATAAGACAGTGGAATTTATTTTCAATGAACATTAGTATAAGTGCTAATATACATTAATATTAGTTTTTTTTTTGTTTTGGTCTCAGTGTGACTTTAGCTGCCCTTCAATGATGCAACTTAGCATATTTTGCAAGATTGCAACTAACCCACTATTGTAAACTCTGTTATAAATCAGTCTAGTGCATCTTGGGACTAGGGTGACCTGCAAAAAATCAGTAATAAAGAGTAAAATCACTAAAATTATATTTCTTATTTTTATCTGGWTAACTTGTATCTCTTTTCCAAAGWTYCTTCATAAGAAAACTGTAGTATGASGAACAAAYATTTTCTTTTGGGTGTCCTCATGAACTATTGAGAAATTTAGAAAAAAACCATGATCTTTACAGCATGGCAGCATAACTGTTCCCTGGACTATTTAAGGTGGAGGAGGAACATAATCCACAAAACTGTAATAGTTCTGCAAAGCCTGCAAAACCCCCAGAGAAGTAACGATGAACAGGAAATCGAAAGAATCTTCTCTGCCACCAGCAACAGACAAATGGACACAATCCTTCATTTTTTTATACTCTAGGTTAGATGGAGATTACAATTTTCACATTATTTTTATTTGGTTGCTTTTTTGTTGCTGTTTGTTTCTGGACTTGGAGACTGCTTGCACATAAAAATGGGTTCTGTACMCAGCTCAGCATTCAGATAGGATGCCATCCCATTTTAGCTTGGTAGAGCTATATGAAGACAAGGKTTATACAATCTCTCTGTCTCTGTCTGTCCCAAGTTCCAATAACCTTGAAAGCATTATCCAGCCTCAGTGGGGTTTGAGAGATAATATCGTTTACAGAAATTTCATAGAAATAGATAACCAGGCAGGAGATACAAAGAACTGAACATWTATGAGCCAACATATAACAACTTCCTATCCAGTCAGCAAATTTCTACAAATTTCAACTTCTGAGCATGGCAGCCTGCAKGTTGCTGTCAAAATGCTCTGCAGTTGAAGACATTAGCTATATGCAGTCACAACAGAAAGTATAATTTAGGTAAATAAGAGCCAACCAAGACTAAAATACTTAGAAAACCAGGCTTCATTACCTTCAATATTCACAGGATATTCACAGAATTAGTAGCTTATATTTCTAAAGGATGAAATAAATGTGGGCAGCCTGAAGTTTTTTTCAGATAACCAATGCTAGCGTATTGCTATTTTTCTGGGGGCAAATTGGAAGTAAATATAATGCTTCACTGGTCTATCTAGGGTCTAAGTCTCTTGCAAGTGCTCACAGGAAGGGGGAGGCTGCACACTGGTGCAATCAACTGCAGTATGGATTGCTAACTCCAAACTTTTCAAGGCCCTGACTCACTTATCATATCCCAGCCACAAAACTCAACTTGAAAGCAGATTCATTGCTTGGATTTCTTTACTGATGTACTATCAGAAGTCTAAACTGCACTCCTTTAGTGATCTATGAGAACTACGAGCTCATATTACTTGCAGTTGTCCCAYAACTCAGTCCAAAGGTGATGATTTCAGCTTCTCTCCTTCTGCCATCTGYGTATTTCTGTATCATACCCCTCCTACTAGCATTAGTATAACATGCCACTCCTCTGAACTGATTAATTTGTATGTCTGTCAAAGCATGCAATCCTCAYCTAGACATAATCTATTCAGTTCCTGAACCAGCAATACTGGATATTGTGCACTCTGTACCTCCTTACTGCAAAATACTCTTTCATAATCACAGGAACCCTACTGTATGGAAAATCATGCTATGAAAAGCCAGTGTCCAYAAAGGAAACAGAGGAGTCCTGCAGCTTTTTTCGAATAAAGGGAGAGTCCGCTGGAGCACACGCCCCTGGGGGTTTTTCTATCGAGGTTTTGGAGGATGCAGCCTCCTTTTATCCTCAACTCCCCACCACATGTTACCCTCTTCCTTCCCCATTGCCTGAGGTACTAGGAAGGTACAGCCTTCCCAAACCACCTCTTCCCCTTTGAACCTGTCATTTTACCCCAAAGTTCAGAATCTCAGGCTTGTGCAGCCCCACTTGTCTGTTCCAGGAGTCAGCCCGGCTGGCGTTCTGTTACAAACTTTCTGCTTGTAGGTAGTGGAGACATTAAGGTTCATTTCAAAGATGCTAAAACCCATCCCTTAAGGCATTGTTTGTAAAGGTATTAGCATACATCTTCCCTATCACTGCCTTGATTCTCCCAACCTCAGTGGCTCATTTCAGTAATATTTTAAGTATAAATATCACATATTAAAGCACTCTGAATATGCTTCTAATTTTTACATCTTACCATGTTTTTCTTTTTTTTTTTTTCAAGATTATACAGTTGGTGTAACATTTTATCTTTATATTATTGTTTATTCTCAGTTTTCCTTGCATTATTTTAGCTTACAGCAAATAAATTATATTTAAGGTGACCTTGAAGATTTATGGCCGAGCTCAGTGGCTCATTTCAGTAATATTTTAAGTATAAATATCACATATTAAAGCACTCTGAATATGCTTCTAATTTTTACATCTTACCATGTTTTTTTTTTTTTTTTTTTCAAGATTATACAGTTGGTGTAACATTTTATCTTTATATTATTGTTTATTCTCAGTTTTCCTTGCATTATTTTAGCTTACAGCAAATAAATTATATTTAAGGTGACCTTGAAGATTTATGGCCGAGCTCGATCCTTACAGTGTTTCAATTTCTCTTTCTACAGTGCTATCTTTAACATGTGCTTTCAAAGTGAAAATAACACAAAGCAAACAGATAGTCAGAGACATGTTCTCTTTCATCATGACAGCTGTAAAGAGATAAAAACCCCAAACCATCCTGTTTGTTTCAAATCTGCGGAGGAAAGGCTCTGCCAAGTAGTGAGAAGTATTTAACTGGCAACATCTCTATTGAGTACAGTAATGGAGAAACATCTCTAAAGCCCTCAGTGATTTCAACTGTTGCTTCTCTCACGGCAGGGGAAAAACTCTCTGCAGCAGTCTTGTAATATTCTTGTCTGTATGGGGCCTTGCAAGCTAGTTTGAAGGCTGGAAGCATTGGATAAAAACTGATGCAGTTTAAGGTGCAAAATTCTGATTTTATAAAAATGTCCATACGAATTACAATTGACTAGTAATATTTCTCTTTAATACATTTGTATTGAGAGAATTTAATTGACAGAATTCAGTGTAATCTCTCAAAAYTGATCCAAAAACCTTTTAGCTCGACCTTTTCTGGCACATCGCCTGTTGTGTGATGATTCAGGTCAATGTGACTGACTGGCTGCCACTATTATTTAAAACAATGGGAAAGGCAAAGACTTGGTGTTCTTTCAGCTTGTACAGCCAAAAGCTATGAGTATTTTTACATTGTGCTTTTTGAACCCTGGATCAATGTCAAGTTGAGCCAGATCCAAAAGCCAATGAAATTGAGTCAGATCTGAGCCTACCAAATTTGGGATGTGCTGATGTTTTAAATCAAAATACAAACTCCATAGAGATCCTAAGCATGCCAGGCACCTGTTCAGGTATCTGACACATACTGTTTTGTAGTTAAGAACTCACAAAATACCATGGTCAATCTTGCTGTACACAGAGCTTCATATGGGCATCTCAGGAACCTTGAACAGTGATGGGCCAAAGACTCAGGTGGATATCTACCAGAGGGACATGGGACATACCAGCTTTTGCCAGTACTGCCAGGAGCTTGACCATGCCTAGCTAGGTAAGTAGAGTCAAGCCAGCTGTGATGCAGGACTCACCATTACTTGAACTGGATAATGAAGGCTAGAGACTATTGCAAGCTCAGACTTCTTAAACTCCCATAAAAYACCAAGGAGTTCCAAGGATAAAAGGAATAAATCAGTTGGCATTGGCCTGGGTGAAGATAAATGGAGATTTTTTTTCTTTAAGCACATGCTTGGTTGGTAGAAAATCATTTTCTGTGCTGATCACATTCTGGTCCCGCTACCAGGTGCTGTGCACACTGAAGGCATGGCTGTACTGCAGATGGCCTCAGTGCTGCACCTGCTCTGAGTGGCTGCTGGAGGCACCCTGTCTATTCCCAGCCTCTGGAGCAGCCTGGCACTCTGCTCCAGCTTCATGATCACCCCAAGAAGTCATAAGGTTCTCTCTTCCTCATTCTCTCTGTCAAACCCTGACCTTATGCTTGTCCTTGCACTGCAATACATGGTGTGAATCACAGAATTTCCCCCAGCCTGATTCATCCCTGCAGCTGGGTCGAGGTTCAGGCAGAGCTCCTTCCTGCTTTCCTTCTGAGCTGTGTCCCCTGTATGGAAAATCACACTATGAAAAGCCAGTGTCCACAAAGAAGACAGAGGAGCCCTGCAACTTTATTCGAATAAAGGGAGAGAGTCCACAGGGGTACGTGCCCACGGGGTTTTCTCTCTCGAGGTTTTGGAAGGCACAGCTCCCTTTTATCCTAAACTCCTGGCCGCGTTTTGCCCTCTTCCTCCCCCCATTGCCCGAGGTACTAGGAAGGTACAGCCTTCCCAAACCGCCTAACACATATCCCCCCTTGAACCTGTCATCTTGTAACTTTCAAATGTAATTCCCATTTCAAAGACGTTAACACCCATCCCCTCACACATGGAATCRTTTGTAAAGACATTASCACACATCTTCCCCATCAYCCCCATGCAAAGTTCTCATCCCTTTGGTGCTCCCATGTTGCCTCAGACAGTTGGTAATGGTTTTCATGGACCAAAGGCAATGAAGACAAGCTATCACAGCTTAGTCACTTTGAACGCACTTCATCTTTCCTTGTTAAATTGTCGGGAGAATATCTCACACCCATGACCTGGATAAACATCCGCCCTACAAGCAACATCGTATAATGTCACGCGAGTTATGAAAACGCGCTGCAGTCATTTCTTTTTGCTAACCTGCCACCTCTTTCCTAGCAGGAGGATCTCCTTTCTCCCGGAGCACAACAGGGCAGGTACTGCCACCGGAGCTACCAAAAAGGGCACAGAAAATAGCCATGGTGCCTCACAAGGTACCACGAGGTTGGGGACAGGAGAGGGCGCTCACAGCTGCGGGCAGCAAGGCGAACTAGCGATAAATGGAGAGGAGTCGGATTAGGCTGCACCAGGGGTTGTTTAGGTTGGGCATTAGGAAAATTATGTTCCCAAGAAAGGGTCTTTAGACCTTGGAATGCGCTGCCCAGGGCGTGGTGGAGTCACCTTTCCTTTTTTAAGGAAAGCCTGAACGAGGCCCTTGGTGTGGTGGTTTAGTTGACAGAGTGGTTCGGTCACAGGTCGGATTC
>NW_026623396.1:1184732-1210850 GCF_030028575.1 Malurus melanocephalus
CTTGTCCTGCCCTGCCCCGGGACGGCTCCCGCGCCGAGACCACCCCAGGCCTAGCGGGGCCGGGGCCGCCCGGGCAGCCCCGCAAGCGGCCGAGCTCGCCGGGCCTTGGCCGAGCCTGCCGGCTGTAAACTTCGCCATGTTTGTGAGAGCAGCTGGCGCTGATGGCCCAGAATTTTTTTCTCCTTTATTTTGGCAGCGCCCGCTTTAGTGCTCAAGTAGTGTCCGAGACGTGGGTCTGTAAAATGATCGTGAAAGGCAGCGCTGGTCGTGCCCACCCGAGCTGGACAAGCCTGTGGCTRCTAAGTCACTGCCTTACCTTTCCGCGTCCTCTGCTTTGAAGGAGCTTATGATGTTCGCAGTTAAGGCACAGTTGAWGGGACAGATGATGGTTGCGATTCGAAGTATTTTTCTGTATTGAAAAATAAGTAGATTTGTAATCTTAAGTTTATATGTTAGCATATAAAGGGCAGGAACACCAGCCTAACTTGCTGGAGAACTATTAATAATGTAGCTTGACTCTATAAAGTTTCACTGAGTTTGTAAACAAAAAGCTTTTTCCCCTAGTCTTGCATGTAGCTCAGGATGTGGTGGTTCCGTGTGTCTTGTGGCATTGTTTGGGGTTTGTCTGTGTACCATTGTGCTGCAGTGCATAGTAAGCTGAAGGGTGCGGTCTTAAACAAAAGACACTTGTCACAACATTTTTAATTTACCGAACTCTTTTTAACAGACTCTGAATTCACGGAAACTCCAGATAAGTCCAAGGAGAATGGAGTGTAACGTGAGTTACAAGGGAGACTGGATCAAAGCACAGTTGTTCTGGAAGTAGGAKTACTGACTGATGACAGTATAGAAGCTGTGACGTACTGAGATGTTATATTGTCAGAATTACAACTGTTCAGCCAGGATAAAAGAGCAACATGTTCTTGATTTGTGGTGAGCTGTAATAAGGTTCATGCTTGGCTGGGAGAAAAAGTGTGTTGGCAGATCAAATTTTGTTCAAAGGTGGTTCTCTCTCATTTGTAAACTGAGACACGTCTCCCAGGTGTCTGGCACCATTAAATTCTAATGATTGAAGCTCAGGTACAGTTGGCATTGAAGGATGCACATGCATTAGTACTTTAATTCAAATAAAGGACTTGCTCTTGAAAGGAGCTCCCAGTCATCCCTGCATGCTGCACTTTGGTTCATGACACAGTGTGTCAGAGAGGGAAAGTGTGAACTTTTCAGTTTGGAAAAAGCTAAATGTAGAAGGCATGTGTCAGTTGTCAGTGGGTGTTGTACGTCTGCATAAAAGCTATTATGGAATAAACATATACACTGTGGATTTGGATCCTCAATAACTTTCTTTTACAGAGTTGCAGCCTGGTCTCTGTGTAGCCATTYGTGTAGACATAGCCTGAGTCTGTAGTCAGTAGGGCAGCTAAGCTAGATGTAATGGTGGCAGAACGGCACGATCCCTAACCTTTCAGATCTATAATTGTGACAGCTATTGCCCAAGCTGCAAGACTCAAGTTCCATAGCTTGAAGGCTGTAGGTCAGCTGCAAGGAGAAAAGTAAACAAAAACCCTATGTTGAATAATTGTCAACATTGTTAGCAGCTTTACCAGGGTTTTTATTTTTTAGTAGCCCAGTGGTTTTAATTTTCAATTTAAAAATTTCCTTTATTTAATGGCTCCCAAACTTCGAAAGTTTAAAAAGTGCTGTAGCAGCAGAAGGGTAAATAGTTTTCCTACTTGTAATGGTTTAATGACCTAAATGAAAAAAATAATCTTGCATGTTTGCTGGAGCAGTAACTGGGGCTAGTTGGTATCTGTTGACTTACTTTCMCTCTCCCACATTCATCTACTTCTCCCACATTCACCTAGCCTTTATGGCAATGTAATAATTAATGTTGCATTTGTGTTGCCATCACCATATTTGCAATATTTCTGTTCTGGTTTAAKTAGTTGGTTTAAAATATTCTGACTTATTTTCCTCTTTTAATCTTCCTCTTAGGGCTTCCTTTTAGTGAGCCAGCATGATAATTGCTAGCTGCCACTTTAAAAATACCTCTTAATGACAAAAAAAAAAGAGTTTTGCATATTCTTTTTATATCATGCAGTTCTTCAAAACTGTGATAAATTCAGTGACTGCTATCTGTGTTAAATAGCTAAAATGGATTATGGGGATAATCTGGACAACTGATTGCTGCTGCTCTGGAGGTTTATTTTTTTTTAGCTTGTAGTTTGTTTTCCACATGTTGCAAATTGGTGAGGTTTCTGCTTGCAGCACTTTTTTACAGATTTTAGTGTTAAGTGTTCTGTGTTCCTTGGTAGTTTCAGTGTCATGACTGAAAAGTTAMAGTAATGAGAAAAAATTTAAATAKGCATAGRTAACAAAAATGCTTTTGTGRGTAATACTTGAGTAATACTTTTTTAACAAATCTTTATAATGCTAAATATTGACAGCTACTTTGTTAAAGAAACTCCCATTTTTACTTGACTTTCCTGTGAATTAGTCCTCTTTTGAATTAGAGGGAATCATCAGTTTAAACAGATCTACCTGGAGATCTATGTTTCTGGCTTGGAAATCAATAACCAATTCTATGTTCTCAAAACAAGTCTAAGCTAAAAAATGTACTAAAATTGGGTCTTTCACGTGTGTAGAATTACCCAAAATTGCTTTTTATGGCCCAGTCTTGATTATTTTTTTTTAATACAAAGATTGTGTTAATGTTAAAGCCTGTACAGTAACAATCCTTTGAAAAGCTGTTGCAACTTTTACCAGAATTTGCAGTGTTCTAACTTTAAAACCTCTCATTGATCCCCTTTCAACCTGTGCTTATCAGAGAATCTGAACAGAGCTCCCAGTTAATTCAGGTTCTTCATGATTTGGAATTGAATCCAGCTTGACAGGGCCTTAGTCAGGTCTTAGGGGATCTGAACAAAGGGGAACTGGAGTCTTGTCAGACTGTGGCTATAGACTAACAGTTACCTGGTGCACAGGAATAAATGCAAGTCGTGTTTGAAACATTGTCCCTGAAAACTTATTTCTGACTTCTGTTTTAGACATGGGAAAATCACTTTCTCACCTGCCTATGCATACATGCAAAGAAGATGGCTATGATGGAAGCTCAGTGTCTGATAACGTGAGGAATGGWTTAGTTCACTCGGAAGTGCACAATGAAGACAGCAGATGTGGAGATGTATCACAGTTTCCCTATGTGGAATTTACTGGAAGGGACAGTGTCACCTGCCCGACTTGCCAGGGAACAGGAAGAATTCCACGAGGTAAGTTTTATTTTTTTATTATTACTTTTTTTAACCTATAACTTTACATCATAACCACATGCAGATGTAATAATTCATAASAAATATCTCTTCAAGTCAAGGTGAAGTTTTCTCATCTTGATTTTTTTTTTAGCACTAAGCATTTTGTTRCATTAGATGAATGTAACAAATTGAGTCAGCTGTTACACCTTGSCTGTTACAGCTTGCATCTCCTTTTATCTGTATGATACAATTGTTCCTTGCTTCTCAGCTTTAAATCCGCACATAACCATAGCACTTTTAAGTTGAATTAACAARCCTTTAGTTTCATGACATTTTATTGCATCATTTTTTAACTACATGTTTTAAACTATTGGAATCAATACATAATTGCAAAAATCCCTGCAAATGCAGTGATGGAAAAGTAAACCTGGGCTGCAACACCTCTTYCCTGGTCACTTAAAGTGAATTTTCTCACCCTCACTGTTGCCAGTGGCCCTTATTTTCCTTCATCCWTGCTTTGTCCCACTGGTGCTTGCTAGGTGGAGAACTCCAGCTTGGGGTTGAAAACATACAGGTTCTTTGGCTGCCTTGGGAAGGAGTAGGCTGCCCAGTGTTAGTTTTCATACCTGTCTTTTATTTTGTTTGCTTTGCCCTCATCCTTTGCTTTCCCTTTGGTAAAACGTGCTGCTTTGTTACACTTTTAACCTAAATGATCACCTACCTAAATAATTACTTAGCATGAGACCTGTGAAATGAGAACACAGGATATCTGAAACCAGGCTGAAGRAGAGAGTGCTAGTGATCGAGACACGGACTTTGCTCAGGGGTTTCTTGCATGCAAAGCCGTTTATTTTAAAGAAGTCTCATATTTTATAAGAATTCAAACAATTAACAGTCTCTATTTGCATACAACATATAGAATGGGTAAAGCTTGTTCTTCCTCTGTTCCCTGTCTCATTTCTTTCCTTCATTTTCCCATGGCCGCAGCTCTCTGTGAACTGGCCTTCCTGTATCTAATTGTAACTATTCACCCAGAGTTTTTTGCTTCACCAAAGCAAACAGATCTGTGCTGTCCGAGGCCTGCATTCCCACAAGAGAGTGACAAATACACTGGGCCAAGGCACAGCTCTTTGCTTCAGCTGTGAGATTTTAGATTTTCTCTTTGACTAGGGAAGAACTGATGAGATGATTTTATGTTTGGGTCGGCTTTTGTCAGACATCCAAAATAGGTTGTTGCATGTAGAAGTTCTTGGAACTGACTTTGACCAGCAGCTCAGGAAACTTTAGTGATGTCTGTGCCATGTTGTCCTTCTACATGTGCTTTAGTGAGATTAGGTTATGATGCAATTCACAAACACTTGTGTCTCACCTTTGTGGAAGGATCAGGGAGCACAGAATACATCAGTGACTGCAAATACCATAGGAGCTTTGTGTTTTGGCTATTAAACTTTCTACTACAATGTATTCTTGGAGTACTTCTGAATTCAGCAAATTTGACATCTGGAAAAGCTATGAAACTAAAAATTACACTTGCCAAAAAAGGGTAAAGAAGTTTGTTCTGTTAACTTGTAATGCTTGTTCATATCAATAGCACGTTTTACTCAAAATGCAGAAATAGCAGGATTTATATGTGCAAAAGCTTATTTGTTTCAATGTAGAATGTATAGATTATTAGTTAAATAAAGTAAGTTAATTACTTTAGTAATCATTTTGCAGTAACTATTAAAACTGCATGTTGTTGGACAACTGTATGTTGCCCATACATTCTAATGAAATAATATGGTTAAAGTTAGAATTTTAAGTGAGTTRTTAGAATTAAGAGGGTTGGTCTTTCTAATTATACTTTAGTGTTTCAGAGCAGAAAAAAAGTAATATTTGGAGGTCATTTGAGGGGAGACAGGAAAGACTAAGAATGACTGCCTGACTAGTAAGACTATAATATGTGATATGATGGTTAAACTGTTATAAATCCATAAAATTATGTTTTGTTACTTGGAGAGCTTTAGTTTTTTTAGTATGATGTAATATGAAAGCAGGACTGTGTTGTTTTCTTCTAAGGTTGAAGATGCTTCATTGAAGCAGAGATGAAAATTTATTTTAAATTGGTATAGGCTTTTTAGAAGGGTGATGTTTTTCGTGCTACTATGTGCTTATTTAGGATGTTTTGAGTAGCACAGTGATTCAGCATGGAATGATTTCCAAGTGCTTGATTAGTTGAGTGATTATTTGATGTAATTCTGCATTTGGCTCAAAAACTGCAGATCTGACTTGGCCTTGAAGCTTCTGTTCTCATACTGTCCCACAACAAATAGCAAAAGCTCTACAGGCAGATGTAGTACATGTATTTTCAACAACTCGTCTGTGCATGGGTTCTTTATTTCTACTGTTAAGATACACCCCTTTTAAAAAGCTGTCTAGTGGCATAACTTGCATGGAAAAAACTRTGATAAATAGTTTTATATACTTCTGATTTCCAGAATGCAGTGTATGTATAACTTGTGTTGCCAAGAACACTTATATTGATACACAGTAGCTTTGGTTGTTTCAGTTTGGGCATGTTTGTTGGGGTTTTTAAGCCAAACCTGACTTCTTCTTTTCAGAAGAGTACATGCAGAGTGCTTTCTGGATCAGGTCTTATTGCCCAAGCTTCGGAATGTTTTGACCCATGAGCTCATATGGTCTGGCACAGGGAGCTCAGAGCTGTTCTACTTCTCTTTTTCTCCAGGAAATGGTGCCAGAGGCAATGCTGCCTGTGGTCATGTGTGCAACAGAGGCAGAATTTATTGCTGTTTTGGTCTTTGTGGACTTGGTGTTTTGTTGTCTTGATGTTGCGTAAGCCGTGCTCTATTTCAGAAACTGACATCAGCTACAGTAGTATTTGATCTGGGTACTTATCTGGAATTTAAATGTTTACCTTTAGTGTTTGTTCTTTGGTGCCATAAAGTTATAATAGGTACTCTTTGTGTAGAAGAGCTGCAACAACAYTTATTCTTTGTTTAAGTTCTGAAAGGGTGTTTTTGTTTCCAGGGCAGGAAAATCAGCTGGTAGCATTAATTCCATACAGTGATCAGCGACTGAGGCCAAGAAGAACGTAAGTTAATAGTTATTTGTGATACCTGAGTTGACAGTTAATTATTGTCTTCTAGTTAAAATTCAACAATTCAAAGAAGATAGCAATAGGAAGAATCAAACAAAAATCATTGGAATGCTTTATTACATTCAGTACTGGAAGAGTAGGGTTGTGGGTAATATCAGCCTTAATCTCTTGGAGAGATATTTATTAACAGGTGTACATACTTCCATCACAGTAAATCTTAGCTAAGTAATACTGTATGACCTATTCATGAACATGTTTATCTGCATTTCTCAATCTCTGTAGCAGCCTAATTAGTCTAAGCAGACATGTCTTCACTGTTAGAGTTTGAGTTAGTGTGTTTTTGAGCCACTACTACAAAATAAGTCACCTAAAATTCATTTGTAACATTCTGTGTTTTGCAGTTAGCAAAATCAACAATTTCTGATACAGCATTATTAATTTTTTTTTCTAGGATCTACTTAGGGTTTTCACTACAATGCTCAGGGCTTCTTGTTTTGATATGTTTTGGTTTTTGCTTTGTTTTTTTCTTAACATTTTGGTATTTTTGTTGTAAACGGAGACAAATGCCAGGAAAAAGAAGACACAATAGCTTCACATAATACTATTCTGGATAATGTATCTAATGAAATGCTATTACAAATTTGAAACATATTACTGTAGCTTTCTAATTTTGGCAAAATTTGAGTTGAAGTAGAGCCTTTTATTTGTAGAGAGTTTTTTATTATCTTTCATACCCCTACTCCCACCCCACCCTCCTTATGCACACATACATGGCCACACCCACACAAACACACTGGTTTTTATTAGTTTAATTGTGAATTTCTCTTCAGCTCCTTAGCTGAAGTCCTAACACTTTCCCTGGAAGTCAGTATTACCTGTCATAAGAGCTTTATTTTGTGTTCTGGGTGTGTTCTGTGAGACTTCCACAAAATGACAGAAGTTGTGCTATAAATAAATGTTAAGAGGAAGTGGTTTTGTTTCAAARCACATAAATATTTACCTCTTCTATTTTCCTCTGCAAGTTACAAATGTCRGGATAACCACATGATCTGAAATGTGATTTCTGATGTATATACAAGAGTAACAGCTGTTTAAGACATAGCTGTGAAGTGCAGCACAGGGTTTTTTTTCCCCCTTTTAGAAGCTAATGGAAGCTAGAGATAGAAATAGAACTACTTGTATTGACTAGTGCTGCTCCTTATCACTTAAAAGAAAATGGCATGTCACTGTTGTTTAAAGTGCTTTTGACTCTGAAATGTGCTTTTTTTTTTTTTTTTTTCCCTCCAGAAAGCTCTATGTGACTGCTTCTGTAACTGTGTGTTTGCTCCTTTCTGGGCTGGCTGTATTTTTCTTGTTTCCTCGCTCAATTGACGTTGAGTACATTGGTGTGAAGTCAGTATATGTCACTTACGAACAGGGTAGGCGGATAATCTATCTAAATATTACGGTAAGTCTGGCTGTCTGTTTGGGTGTTTCTAATGCATAAATGCAATAGGAGGTACTGCTGTGAYAGTTTAATGTACATAGAAACTGTGGTCTGGCTGAAAAGCTTATTGGATGCCTTAAAAACAGAATTGGTGACCAGTTTGAAAAATGTAACTGGGCCTGCTGTGGCTGGCTCCTGTAGCTATAGCTAACAAAGGTGTAGTTGAAAGCTGACACTGGGTCTTCTGTTTTCAAGGGAGCAGTGACTTTGGGTTCATAGCATTACTTTTGGAATATGTCTGAGAGGTAGTATGTGTATGTAGGAATGCTGTTTGCTACTGCCCTCTTCTTATGCATCTGTCAGAATTGGGATTGAGGAAAAATACTTCCTTGTCTACCTTAAAACTTAAAGGAGCTCTTCCCAGATTGATTGATTTCTTGGTGATGTACTTGATACAGGATTGCCTAAAGACTTCTGGTACAGTTCTTAATTTTAAATAAAGCAAAACTTCCATGGGAGAAAGGGGTCTTGTGATAGCTACATTTAATGGAAGGAATAATTGAGGAAGAAATGCAGTCTTTGTAGTGGAGGGTTGTTACTAGGGGAGTTGTATAGAAGTTTGTGTTGCTCAATATATTCACTAAACAAACCCATAAAGGAGGTAAGTGATGGTCCATGAGCCCACTCCTCTCTGCAATCTAGAAGGCAGGAAAATTTGCATTTCAGATATTACTGTCTCTTGCACAAGTTTCAAAGTGCTTGCTCATCAAGATACACAGAATGAATGGATAGCTGTTAATGTTTTGTGTTTGCTTTTTCAGAACACATTAAATATAACGAATAACAACTATTACTCTGTTGAAGTGGCAAATATCACAGCCCAAGTTCAGTTTTCAAAAACAGTTATTGGCAAATCACGGTTGAACAACATCACCAACATTGGTCCRCTGGATATGAAACAGGTAAGTAGCATAGACTTTCCAAGTTGAACAYGTTAATCTTCATATATAAATCTACTTAATTGTGTTTTCATTGTTTTTTTTTTAATTGTGTTTTTTTCCTAGATTGATTACATGGTGCCCACAGTCATACAAGATGAAATGAGCTACATGTTGTAAGTGTACTCACCTCTAAATATCACATGGGTCTTATTAAAAGCTGCAGGGATGATAAAAACAACTTTTTCAAAGTTAGCAGAAATTTGAAAGGATGTTGGGGCATTTTCTTTAATAGTACTGAAAGATAGGTAAACTATAATTGTTTGATTAGTTTCACATTGTAGCTTGCTGTACCTGGCTATAAGCCCTTTAAAAGGTGTCTTTGTTCCAGTATTTTAGGCCTTGGCATTAGCTAGGACTGCTGCTTTAGGAAGTGAAAGGGTGGGTGTRTTCCCCTAACAAGTTCTCTAGTAACTTTCCCACAACTTTCTCTGCAGTGGAAGGAAATCTTTATGTAGCGATATGCAAATTAGACACTAATTTGTATTTCTTTTCTTCAAACCTTATGAGTTCAATGGTAAGCAGTGTTCACATCCTGCCCTTTGAGCAGTTTTATTCAGTGTCTGAAAGTTCATTTGTCCAACARACTCTTAGCTCATTATATCTCGGTAAATGAAGCTCCTGTTTTAGTTCTCTTACACTGAGATGCAGACTGAACAGAAAGAGTTAAGTATTGAGACTTCAGGTGTGTGTGCAGTTCTAGTGGATGCCAGCCCCTTTGGGGTGGAAGAAAACCTTATTTCTTTGAAGTGTTGAAATTAGTTGAAATGAGTATGAAATGGCAAGAGAGGCACAACTTTAACAGAAAGTGYTGAACCTCTCCTGTCACCTTTTAGAAGTACATAAGTTAGCTTCATATAAACACTGAATCCTGTGAATCTGGTCACTCTTTGGATGCATGAGGAGTAAATAAACTTCATAAATAGTCTTCATAGAACTCATGATAATACTCTGTTTTCTTACAGATTGGTTGAACTGTGTTCACTCACTGTTTAACGCTGTATCTTATTTTTGTTGGTGCASGGGGAAAGAATGACAGTGGCATGCAAATATTGTATGTGGYTRYCAAGCAATCTTACTGRACTGATCACRTGTWTTTCATTCTAGAGCTGATAAACTTGTGACCAAGAGCATTAATTTAAGAAGCAGAAGTTAAAAGTATGCACTTACATGGTGCTCTTTACACTGATATGTAGGTGTGTGTCATAAAATGAGAGTCTGAAAAGGTTGTCTYGTAAGAGAACAATAACCTTGACTYTGGAATCTTTGTATGTTGGTTAAAGGTTACTTTGGRTAATACAGAAGTGGATGAGTACCAAAGAAAGGTGACAAAGTGGTATTGTCAGGCTTTAACTGCAGTGGCTCAGGTTAACTTTGGTKAGCTTCTGGAAGAYAGAGYGAACACTTTCTCARGASRYTTCTTTTGGCAAGCATTRCATGAAAGCAAGCACATGTGMAGATAGTAYCTGTGAGAGTAATTWWATGTATATARAAGTAGGTCTAGGTGATCATWCAGTCACTGGCAAAGGATTCTGTTGCCATTGCTACCAACTCTGTAGTCTCTGTGTACACAGACAGTAGAATTTTCAGTTGAAGCCACAAGTCTTGCTTTTTATATAATTACCCTGGAAAAGTTTGATGTAAATCTTAACAATTGTTCTTTTCTTTTTGCAGTGACTTCTGTACTTTACCATCTATCAAAGTACATAACATAGTAGTGATGATGCAGTAAGTATGGTAGTCTTCCTATGTATTGAAAACAACTTTAGAAGCCATGGAATTCTCATTGAAATAATACTCAAGTATTACTGAAATAATACTCAAGTACTTAATCCTGGAGTCTTTGCATCAGAGATAAAATTAAATCAGCTTGCTTTCTAGTGTAGTAGCTTTATAGTTATGGAGAATTAACTGTGGCTTTTGACAGTTTCTGGTGGTGTRAAGACACAGGATTAAACAGAATCATGGTTACTGTATCTGCTTTGCTGTTGGGTTGTTGAGGTGGAGCTACTGATKTCTCAAAAACTTTTAAATGACTTTATGTATCAACTAGTAAAAACTTGCTGAGATCTTTGATCTTGAAGGAGTCACAGGCTTTAGTACTGTGTCAGAGACTGCCTTTTGTACCATTGCATAAATTTCAGCATGGCAGGGTCTTCTATCGTTGGGGGGTGGGGGATGTTTAAACTAGATGTAGCATGGCTTGTAGCTTGTTTAATCATTTGCTTTCTTGTCACAAAACAAGATATTATTTGTGGTGGGGGATATTACAAGTAAACCTCAGCTTTAGCATCTTTAGAAAAAAGAACCAAATGTCTTTCATGGAGAAAATCTATAGTGGTAAATTAGTAATGTTCTTAAATTTATTTAAAACATATTTTGTTCCAACATGTTTTCCTTAATAACCATAGTAATATAAACCCAGTGATTTTTAAAATAGGAAGC
Source organism: Malurus melanocephalus (assembly GCF_030028575.1). Classification (NCBI taxonomy): domain Eukaryota; kingdom Metazoa; phylum Chordata; class Aves; order Passeriformes; family Maluridae; genus Malurus; species Malurus melanocephalus. The sequence continues at coordinate 1,195,950 of NW_026623396.1, forward strand.
TCAAAATTTTTTCTGTCTTTTTAAGAGTGACRGTGACAACCTCGTACTTAGGCCACCCTGAGCAAATATCCCAGGAGAGATACCAGTATGTGGACTGTGGAGGAAACACGACCTACCAGCTGGGCCAGTCAGAATATTTAAATGTCCTTCAGCCTCCACAGTAAAGGCACCTGTTGGTTGGTGTGGAATGACTGCTGTTGGTGCTTGCAGAAATCCTTTGGATAGAACTGGTACTACATGGAGCAGAGAGTACATGCAATGTACAGCAYAGCAAACAGACATGGAGACCTGTTCACTTTAGATGCAAGGAGGGAGAGGTGCAAATTGTAAATAGGTGCACTTGTTAAATGTTGTGTTTTCCCCTTCTGTTTGCTTTCTGTTACCGTAAGCACTTCTGTCAAGTTGTGTGGTGGGAGGGAGAGGGGGAATATCAGATTCTTGAACAGAACTGGGACTTTTCTTTACWGTGTGGTACATCAATTTAGGGTAACCATGTGTATGTCTATGTTTAGGTGAAATGTGTCACTAATGAGCATTTTTAAAAAATAWTACTTATAAATTTTAAGTTTATTCTTCAGTTCTTGATATTTGACTGTCAAAAATGCGGTATTACTACTTAAATAACAAGATTACTTTGGGTGTGAAACTTCTATTAGTAACCCAGTGGCAATAGTTCTTTATTTTGGGATTCTATGCTTTATTTGCTATCCACGATTAGAAGTGACATGCAGTCTATGAAAGTCAGGAAATGAAAAGTCTTGGATGACACAATAGTTGAGTGTGTGATTTCTAGAATCTGGCATCTTTTCATTCATATTCCCCCCTTGCTACCTCTGGGATATTATAAGGAGAATGTGTATTGGTACATTTAAAGTTTGGTTTAAAGTGAAACAAAAAAACAATCCCAGAACAATTACTGACAGAAAAAAAATACAAGACTCTAGAAAATGAAGAAGTCATTTACGGTCTGTTTTTCCGTAAACTTTTTAGAACAGGTATTAAAATCAATTGTGCAGTTGGAACTAGGTGAGAAGCTTTGAGCATGGGTTTGAAGAGCTTGTTGTAAGTTTTTGTGATTTTTAYTGTTTTAATATTTACGTATCTAAGCAACTTTTAAATGTTAGTATGTTGGGTCGTGTTTGTTCCTTGCACAGGCTCAGTAAGCAAATGCAGTAGTTACCTGTACCTCCAGAGCACTCAAAGGTCACATCAAGGTTATGTAAGGGAAGATGAAGCAATTCTTTCTGTAGGAATAAATGCTGATGTAATTGTGAGATTACTGACTGATAGCATGAAATAGTTCCTGTAGCATAGTTTGCACATTTCTGGGGTAATTGTCAATCATGATGATTATAAACTTTGGGTCCAAAGTTGTTTGGCTCCTGAAGGCTGACTCTTCTAAGGGTTAACTTTTTAATTAGGTAGATCAGGATTGTTTTATTTCTGAATTAGGTAAGCTGCAGCTGTAAGAAAGTACTGGTGAGACTGTTGCATTGTAATGAATAATGTATTTTTTAGAAACAGATATTACTGGTTTTATGCTGCCTGTCTCCTGGAAATAAGCTACACAAAATKAATTGGCAATTAACACTATGGAAAAAGGCTCAGAGTGACTTGCCAGTAACAATCTCTGATGCTCCAGTACTTCAGTGAAGATACATGTCCACATTACTCTTTTCTTTACTGGCCTCTCTTGGAGGGACCTAAGGGGATGGGTAGGGAAAAGGATGTGGGTCATGTGAGACTGATTTAAAAGGCATTGAGTAACCGTAATAAACCCCCACCCTCCTCTATTTGAATTGCTATGAAAAATGAATTGTTATTGGAACCTGAACTGTCAGTTTCATATAGTTGTTGATAAGATGAAGATTWCAGCTTTTGCCTTTAGAGAACTTCTGTAACTGGAGTAGTCAATTCAGATGACTTACTGTAATTATATTCTGAAAATTATTCTTGASTTTGGGCCCTTAAAAGTAAACATTCTTTATTACAACTTTCAGTCATGAGGGAAACTAGTTCACAATTGACTTGCCTTTCTAGAATTTAGATGAGGTTCAGTCCTGTGGCTGCTAAAATGCATGCATAAACTTGTCTGATAGCCTGGGAAGATGCAGCTGGTAATTAAAGACAAGGAGAGCTGGTAGCTGGGTAGAAGCAGAGGGGTAAACTTACGTTGCCCGTTGTAGAAAGATTTGCTGATAATGGAGGGTAGGGAGAGAATTCTGGTTTAAACCTTGTCAGATCTGAAGTCTGCCAGCAAGTGACACAAGCTTTTTTCTTCTAGGCCTAAATATTTGCACACAAGTGTGTTGTTTTTGTTTGGGGGTTGTTGTTTGTGCTTTTTTTAATATAGAAGAAGAAAACTGCTATAGGCAGATAGTTATATAGATTTAAAACAAATGTTTCTTTCAAGGATGAAAGGTAATGTAAAATAACTGGAATGGCAAAATGATAACATTACTTGGTGAAAGTAGTGAGTGCTGCATTTGAACAAGCATGGCAGGCAGGGGGGAGGTAAACTTTATGAACTGTTGTGGAGACTCAAACTGATTTTTGAAATTTTGGTAGACACGCTGATCGAAAGCAATACTTGCTGATTTAAATTAAAGAATTGAGTAGAATTATTCTTTGTGTGTGTCAGAAGGGGGAAGATAAAACTTGGGTTTTGTTATCTAGGGTATCTCTAACACCATCAATTTGTGATTGACTTACTGAATGATGAAGAGTTCTCATCTTAAAAAATAAACTGGGGGTTAAAGATCCTACTGATTCTCAAATTAAGTTGTAACAGGAGAATGAAAGGCTTAAGTTTCCAAGTGCTAGTATGCCCTTGCACAACTGTCAGCATATTACTAACCAAATAAAGCTAGAATTTCAGTTTGTCTACTAATTTTAATATAACATCAGATAAGCAAGTAAACATCTGTGTGAATATTTAACTTAGACTTGGTTAATGTGACTGACCTTGGAAACATGCTAAGGGAACAAGGGAACTCACTATTAATTTGTATAACTTTGTGGACAAGGTATCAGTATAGATCCAAGTGTCAGACCTTTCATTTTTCCTTGACATTCATTTTATCTTGATTTTAAAATTAAAAGGCAAACCTTTCAGTTCAGTTGTAAATCAATAAGTACAACTCTCTCCAGAAAGTCAGCTTGAAAAATGATATTTTTTTTTCCTGGTTTATCTTGTTTGTCTTCTGAAGTGATTCATATTTCACTTGTAACTTCCCCTAGTCTTCAAATACTATCAAATACCTTTATAGTGACATTGCAGTGTGTTTATTTCTAATAGAATTCTTTTCACTTGAATACTTTGTAGCAATTCTTTTACCAAAACCTGTTGCACTTTAAAATGGAAGCTCTGTTAGTTGTTTCTTAAAACAGTAAGAAATATAGTCCAGGTGTTGCACTGTAATGGCATTATTGAAAATCAGCTTAATGTATTCTGTTTAGAATAACTGTAAAATTTCAAAATTTTAACTTAAATTACATACATATGGAACACGTAAATGCATGGGAATGTTGACTATTTGGCCATTGGAGAACAAAATTATTGTACATTTTAAATGCATTGCTTTAAAAATRAAAGAATGAATGAATAACCTTCCTAGATCTAAACCATCAAAGATTTAACCATCAAATATCTATTTGGAGAGATTTAAAGGGAATCGCTCTAACTAAAAGATGAAATACCTGACTTGAATTCTTGAATTCCTGGTATGGGAAAAAGCCTGTAGAAGCTCATTCTTTAAATAAAGTTTCTTTACTCATCTTGATGTTTAGGAGATGGTTACTGAATCTTTTGTGAAGACAAACCATAAGTATCTTTTTCTTCTGTGGTATAACTTTGAAGTTCTTAATGCACTTCTGATGTGTGCATGACCTTGATATTAACATTGTAGTGTTTATGTTTTGCRGCCTGATGTTGGCAGATTTGAGTACATTCTTTAGTTGACTTTGCTTCAAATTGTCCTTGAAGTTCTGCAAGTGAATATATTTTTTCATAGTAGTACATTGCAAACATGGCTRGGCTTTTTAGCATGTGGTACATAAAGGGAATCATTTTGACACAGAATCTCTTAAGTGCTTGGATTAAATCATGAGGGTCTTTAACCTGACTGAAGTGTTGTGCCCTCATGATGGAAAGGATGGTGCTTGGAGTGGTATGAGAGAAATTTCTGTAATCAGAAAATGTTAAAAGAAAAATAGTGTTATTTCTTATTCAGCATTAAGCATTTTTTTCCTCCTTTTTTTTGAGGGGTGGTAGTTGTGGTTTTGTTTTKCTTCCCACCCCTCCAAATCGATAGCAGGACATCTGTCTGTTCACAGACAACACCTTCTGAAATGGGTGACTTTTTTCAGACTTGGGCTGCTACAGTAAGCTTAACGTCAGCTGAACTGGACTTGAGAGTTCAGAGATGAGTAAGACTAGCATTGGTACCTGTAAGAATTAAATTTTTTACTTGCCTGTCTAACAAAATGCCACAACCCTAGTAATGTTTCCAGGCTTTCCGCTATTGAAAGGGAAAGATAAATAATGCAAGTGTAGCCAGTATATTTCAGCAGTGGACTACTTGCAACCAGCAAAATATTTGTTAATGATGGCCCTGCTCATGCCAAAAAGACTTTTTCTTTTAGCCTGGGGARCAAGGAGTAGATCCCAACCAAAAAATACTGAGAACAGTAATTTGGCTGTGGCAAACATCCAGTGTTTGTTCCACTTTAGAAGTCACCTTCGTATTTTATGTTTAGCTTGGGAATTCTGATCATTATCAGAGGGTTATTTTGGGGTARTTCTGCTACTTACAGCTTTTGCCATGTAAATCTGGTTTTCCATGGGTAGGCAGGCCTGTTGGCCAGGAATAAGAGTCTGCATGGGATCTGCACAGCTGGTGTGGAGCCTGCAATGCAGTGGGAGACTGTTCAGAGGGAGTAACGTCCTGATGCTCATATTCTCCTCTTCCACCACCCATCACAAGGGTCCTACAGCCTGGATGCATATGTGTCCTGGGTACTGAAACTGCTTTTGCTTTGCATGTTTAGTACCACACATGTGAGTGTATTATGGTGCCTGAGTGCTTTGGGTCTGACTGACTGCGATTTAGTTCGTTTGTTTTAAGGAAGCAAATTTAACTACTGTTATCCRMTGTACAGATAGCTTGAGATATGTATAGAAATACTAATGAGTGATAACTATTTTTGTAACTTAAGATGTTCTTGTAACTGTGTAGCAAACAATCTATCCACTTAAGCATGACAAACACTCTAAAAGTCAAAGGATATTTTGGAGTGACTTGTAGGACACGGGACTTTGCTAATGTAAGCTGACTGGGGCAAGGGATCTTGTTATTCAGAGGTTCCAAATCTGGAGTTACCTTCATTATGAATATATGTTTCTAGACAGGATTGTCTGACTGAAAGAATGATATTAAATTTTCTATTTAAAAAGCTTGGATCACGTATATATTTTTTTTTAACTGACAATATTTTTCTCCCCTTCTTCCCTGTCTCCCACAAGTTTTCCCTCTAKCTCACCATATTTTCCCACTAGCTTTCATGTATTTTCAAGGATATGACTTCAATTTTTGTAACTATTGGCATTCCATGATGTGAGGACTTTGCAATCTACTTTCTTTTATACTATGTTTTACTGTGTTAAGTCTATAATAAACTTGAGTATCTGAAATCTAAATACCGTATGTGAATTAATTGGTGTTGTCTGACTGAATTACTGAAGTGAGTGAATTCAAACCTGGGCTGTTGTGGTGGGTTGGCCCCTACCAGCAGGTGAGCCCCCTCACCATTGCTCATACACTTTACTGCCCCAGTAGGATGGTRGGCAGAATCGAGACAAAAGTAGAAAACTTGGGTCAGGATGAAGACCGTTTAATACAAGAAGCAAAGCTATGCACACAGGCAGAATGAAATAAGGAATTTATTTCCTAGCAGCAGGCAGGTGTTTGCAGCAGAAAGACAAACCCCATAACCCTGATCAGCCTTCCTTTCTCTTTTCCATGAGTTTTATTACTGGGCACAAACCCATATGGAAAAGCCGTTTTCTTACCTGGGAGAATCTGTCCTGGTTKTGTCCCCTCCCAGCTTCTAGACCACTCAGAGCCTAGGCYCTGCAGGTTTGGGTGGACACAGAAGAGGAGGAGGCAATGAAAAAGGAAACCTGGTGCTGTGAGAGCACTGCTTAGCATTAACCAAAACACTGGTCTGTTGTCAGCACTGTTTTATCCACAAACCCACAGCACAGAGCTATATGGGTGGGATGCTATGAGGAGAATTAACTCTGTTTCAGACAGACCCACTATACCTATATGCAAAGTTACTTTAAGGAACTATTATTGCTGAAAAACCTAAACCTTTAAAAGCTCTAAATGGGAGTTGTCTAAACAAAGGAAAGGAGAGCTAAGAGCTTGAAGAGATGTCAAGATTGCTTCTGTCTTGTTCTRCTGCTCTGGAGATAGACAGAAATATGTCTGTAATTGTGAACAATTTTATTTRATCTAAATGCCTCAAACTCCATGATTTGGATTCCTGTCTTGTGTTGGTTTTTTTCCCCATTCAAAGCAGGTAGGGGACCACAAAGATGAATTTCCATCAGGTAAATTTTAGCCACCACCTTGTCTGTCTGGAGAGTATAAAGAGCTTTAAAAGTGAATAAATGCAGATGAGAATAGATAATCAAATGTGGCTTGATTATYCCGAAGCAAGAAATTGTTATTCTAGAACACCCAGATGCCACTAAAAGCAGATTATTTTGAGATCTAACTATTGAAAGGTCTGACATCCTAAAATAGACTCATTTCAAAGACCTAACTGGCASAAACTTCTGAAAGATTTTGAAGTTTCCCTGGCTGTGTTTACATTGCTTTCCTTTCACTTCTCAAAATTTCATACAGATTTCAGTACAACTGTGTAACTGCATGCATGCTGGGAATGTGGTTTTGGGATAATGTTCACCTGAGAGTACTCTGGGTACATTGATTGTGAATGACACTAATTGCCTTCCAGTTGAAGATGATGTCTATCTGGCAACTTGAGGAATACCAAATCACACATTTTTCCAAAAATCTCTTGATGTCAGTAAAATCYCTTGATGAAGTAAAGGTCTTGCTACATTTCTGTTGTGATTTTTTTGTTTTATTTGTTATTTGTCAGGAATCTTTGCTTCTTAAGCCTCACATTTCCTGTGTATGGGTAGCAGGTGCCTCACAGTTTAATGAGCTGTCATGGGCACTGTGGAGCTGACCTTGCTCCATAATGGAGCTGCTTTTTCATGAACCACTGAATCACCTAATGCAGGAAAAGTAGAACTTGATTAAGCAGCTTTGGCATCGCRGTAATGTAACATTTCACTGACTGCAGTTATGGAAACCTGGAAGGTAATGATGTATGTCATACTTGAGAGGTTTTTAGGAAGTAATGCTTCTAGCAGCCCTAGCAATATAGTTGAGGTTGAGAAATGAGTGTAATTTGTCTCTGTCTGTCTTGTCTCATGAAAGTTACACCACAAGAATGTTGTTCTGGTACTAGTCAGAGGAGTGATATTAAGGGTCTATATAGATGGTAATATTTTAAAAAACAGGTAAAGACCTGYTATGTTTTTAATGAGTTTGGAGGGTTATATCCTACTAATATATATTATGTCTTATTTGTTAATTCTGCCTCAAATCATTTAGGCTTGTGGAATTTTAGTGGCTCTCTACATTGAGATCCATACCCACAATAAACTTGTGACCAAGTTTTCCATTCAGTGTGTTTAAACATGTTGAGACAGTCAAAGCAGCTATTTCATTTTTATGCTGACACTGAGTTTGTGAGCCTTTCTTCAAGTGTACAACAAAATGTTAAAATAAGATTTAAAAACCCAAAATATTGCTGCAGAATAGAGATTCTAAAACTTAAACCCTCCACAACCACTTGCTGCCAGTCCAGAGATGAGGCAGAGTTGCTGTTTCCATGTCCTCTTTAACATGCTATGTGACCTGACATGACTGACTGTGCGCTGAACAATTTATGATCAGGAGAGGATCCTGGCTTCTTCAACATCTCCAGCATCCTGTGTGGCATTCCAGGATCCAGCTCTTCGGAACTGGTAAGTATTTCCAGGGGTCAGGGCTGAAGTGTTGTAGTACCCTTCCAGAGGGCCAGCAGTGTTCGTGGAGAACCCAGCAGATCAAAGCCCCTCCTTGATTCCTGAAAGCAAATTAAGCTGTTGAGTAAACAAACCTGGTGTCTTGCTCCTGCAGATGGCTACCAAGCTTGCCTTTGGTTTGCTCTCACTAAAAATGCAAAACAGAAGAACAGAAGGAAGCTAAGACTTGGAAAACATAAAATGTGCTAATCTTATGTTGCATGCTGTCAACTACACTGTTTGATATGCTAATACTTGAAAAATCCTATTTAAACTGAAAGCTGGGCTTCTCAAACAYGGGAGGGATTCAATTTCCTTCTCAAAAGAACAGTAGAAAAGCTGAATACAACTCAAGGTTACTTAGTAACCTTGATGAGACCAGCTTTGTAAACCCAGGGGAAGRTGTGTGCAAGGTCCTTYATTTGAAAAACAGAAAKAAGCTCCCTGGCCTCTAAYACACCCCCTAAAAMCCCCAAACAAACAAAGAAAACACCAGCACTATTATTAACAATTTATTTGTATATATAATTTGTTGTGCAGTCTGAGACATTCTAGTTTTTTATTTGGGAAGGGGGTGCGGGTTGTGGGTTTTTTTTTAATATGGAAAACCAATGTTCCAAGTGATGGAGTGCTGCTGCCAACCCTCCCTCCGTCAGTGGTACCAGCAGCCTGCAGCATGGGCCAGTGGCAGCAGCCTCTATAGTGAGATTAGTGTAATTCAGGTGCTTGAGGGGCTGAAAAACTCTTTCTGAGGAAGGAAAAAGGGTTAAAATGTGTTTCTGCTTCCCGGCCCTTCACCACCCACCCCACCCCAGTACTCAGTGCAATGAGAAGCAAAAGTAACCTCCCAGAAAAGAGCTGGGCTGTCCTGATTGAACTGTTCAGATGAAATGGACTTTCAATCTAATAAATCCAGTATATGGCTTCCATTCTGAACGTGTGAATTACTCCCACACAGACGTCTCTTTTGGATTTTAAAATGTAAGAGGTCTGAATATGTGTTAAGGGAGTAGTGGAGAGAATAGCGTTGAGGCTGAGGCATTTAATTTAGTGAAAGACCTTGAGCAACCACTGTTTGTGTCTGTGTAGCTGGATTTCTACACTTTCAAAAATTGCAGAGTGGCCTTGCAAGGGCATCAGCTGCTTCTCCCAGTACCTCTCAATGCAGAATTGCAGGGGATAAGTCCATTCCTCTGGAATGGCAGCCAGGGGCCCAGCAAGTGAAGAATGAAGTGTTGAGTTAAAGACCCCAGGCAGAAGRAAAGTTTTTGTGTAAGCTTTTCTACCACTGAGAGAAATGTATTAGTTATACAGCTGCAACTTTCAAAATTACTCTGAAAGAGACTGATGTAATATTTTAATTCCCTGTACATCAACATTGCTTTAAGTCCAGCTGAAACCATGGCCCTTGGCTGCCTCTGAATTGGTCAGTTTGAATTGTTCCTAAATCCAGACCTGTGCGAGGTCACTATAAATCTGTGGGAGAGGATGGTACTGGGACAGGAATTAATACCATCATATAATGAACTAATATCATGCAATATAATGAATGTAGGTAGAATTGGATAAATGTGTGTCACACACAGAGGGCTCTGTRGGATACTCTGTTCAGCCTCTGGACTAGGAAAACCCTGATAAGAGATGATCTTGGTTAAAAACTACAACTCTAGGCTCTGTCCCAGGGGCACATGTGCTCCTGCTGAGACTCCCCATGACCTTACGTCTCTTCATGTTTCCCTTAATATGTCAGAGAACTGACTTTAAATAYAAATTGTGTTACAGAGTACTAATATGTAAATAATCTATTTCTCATTGGGCAAATGTGCTTTCTTGGTATGAATGTCTGACCCTGTTCTTCATTAGATGTCTCTATCAGTTATTTAAAGTACATAATATAATATTTAACATCAAAATATACTTTTTACTGCTACCTAGGGAAGGAAATACAATTTTACCTGCTCAGACTCAGAATTTAACCACATATTCATCCTTAGAGTGAGTTGTTAATCATACATTGAGAGACCTATCCCAAATTCAKTCTCTAATAAATGCCTGGAGAAGTCTTATTTCTCAGACATGCATCCCTGTGTCATTTTTAGCACACTCACATAGTTGACTTTAATTTTGTATCTAGTAATTTATTTAAAGTCAGTCATATCATATTGCTTAATGGCTTGGACCCAGCATTCAAAACTAAGAAATTCCTGAATTCATTCCCAGGCTCTCGAATTGTGACCTTTAAAAAGCAAACTGCCTTTTTGTGAAAATGTGGATATTCTTACTCCTTCACTACAGACAGACTGATTATGATGTAATGTTTTCAAGATCTGTATGTAAATCACCATTATTAATGCAAATTGGATTATAAAAAGCAATTTTCCTGTCATAAGAACAAGACCATATTTGAGAGTTACATATACCAGTGTATCTGAAGTGGCATCTGTACATCTGTCTACAGTGTTTTCTGTAGACAATTTTGTAAAAAATTAATATCTGCTACAAAAAAAATAGCCTGGCATGACTGAGTTATCTCTTAATAGTTGAGGGAGGGACAATTCACTGAAAGGGTGTAAAAGTTTTGTGTARCAACAAATGCAGTGATCAGGTTTGTTAGTGTGTCAGATGTTCCTTCAAAGTTTTTACGTCTCTAAGGCACTGCAGAATATCTCTGCTATTGCAGAATGTATTTGCAGTGACCATGCAACAGAAAAACTGGTGTGGGATTTTAGGTTGATGAGGATAGCATTTTGTTTGATTCTTTTCTTAGTCCCCTAAGCTATTTGAACAGGGTAATCAGTAGAGTGTTGATCTTACAATGTAATGCACTTATGATTAACTTTACTAAAYMMWTTCCTGACATTCCTSTTTTATTTTGGGAAWGTCTTCTGGACAGCCTTTCCATGCYGCTGATGGTGTGATAGTGAAACTAAATCGTAAGTGGGTGGAATTTTATGCATAACTACTTCTGGATAATTGTTCAACACCAACAGTCCAAGTTTGTATGATTAACTGTATCCAGCAATCCAGAATCCAGTTCTTTGCCACTATCTAACCAGGAAAGTTTGGATCTAAGTTTGCAGCTTCTGTTGTGAGACTCCAGCAGATGCAGTCACGCTGCCAAACACTGTGGCCGTGAGCTCTGGTGAATTGTGGTAGTGCAGCCCGGCAGGGTTTTTTGGTTGTTTGTGCTTCCCAAKCCTCAGCATTTGAACTAATTGCTGAAGAGACTTACAAGAAATGTACCCAGGTTCCTGGGGTTTGAGTTCCTGTGGGAGAGCATCCCGCAAACATCTTTGCTGTTTTGCAGAGTGAGTGGTCACTCCATTCCGATGCCTGATGGAAAGAAGTGGATGTGCAAAGCACAGAAGTCTGCAAGGAACTGTCAGGAGACATCAGCTGGGGCTGCACAGAATTTGACCCAAATCTCATCCCAAGTGCCAAGAAGAGCAATTACTTTACTACAGATGTATATGAGATGATGGGTGAWTCAGCCTGTGATGTGCCTGTGGTATGACACTTCCCCATGAAAGCTTCTGATCAATTGCATTTGCAGTTTTCTCCTCAGTTTGTGAGTTCTGAAAACTCATGATAATAAAATTTGTCATTAACATAAGACTGTTCACAAAAGGATGGTTTGAGGTCTGTAATTTGAAGGTTAAATTGTACTTTGTGTTTTCCTCTGTRATTATCCTTTAGCTCAAGTAAACAAATTCTGCTCTGAAAAAAACATGCATTCATATTCCACAAATGCTAATTCATCAGGGTGGTTTAAAGCTGATTTTTTTAATTGATGATGGTAAAAAAGTCATAGAAGATATTAATTTCTTCTTATCACCACTAGTCATGTACTGCTGCAATTTTATCTTGAGATKAGAGAGCACTTTCACTAAATAACAACGAGTGTCCCCATAAAAAAAGGTATAAAAAATGACAAATAGTGAATCCTTGTGTAACCAGCAAAGAATATTCATGATTAGGAAAGATCTGGACATGTACAGATGTGCAAAGTTATGAAAATGTTAAGTTCTTATAAACAAAATCCTCTTAAATTACAAGCTAACTTTTTGGAGTTGATGCAATACGTTGTGTAATGAGAGTATTGGTGAATCCTGTAGGAAAATAAATGTTAAAAATTAAATTAAAGATATAATAAATATACAATATAATATGTAATATTTAATTTATAAATAATKTTCATATACTAKATATAATAYATATTTYAGGTAATACATGTAATGTATATACACTCACAAAAAAYCCAATATATRTGTGTGTGTRTATATCTATATATCTCTGTGTGTGAGTATATCCCAATAGAAATTACCAGGCAAGAAGAACAAATGTGTTACTTCTGTTTCTGCTTTACACTGAAATGCCAAATATATATTTGATATCTTGATAAAGTGGACAGTTTTTTCAATATCCCCTGGACAGCTAATGGGATTTGCATTGGTGTTGTGCCTTCCAGAATGAAGTCATTCATTCCAAAGATGAATGAATACGCATCTCAGTGGACTTCTGGCTTCTGTACTTTATTCTTGGGAAGGAATATTACTCCTAATTTAATAGATTTAGATTCTGTACTTCTCCATTTGGCAGCTAGTGACAGGAAACAGGACCTGGAGAAGTTAAATTGTTCAAAGAATCACTGCCAATGAACTAACTAAAAAAAAATCCTCAAAAGTAAAATGAGCTCATGCATAACAAAACTATTTGTATGTAGGTATCTGCAAGAGGAATGCTAAAGTAGATATAAAAATCAACTTTGCAGCATTGTGTAGCTGTTGTTTTCTCAGACTGAAAAGCATATTTTCAGGTATTTTATTCTTTTTTCCATAGAAAGAAGTACCATGTAGTAGGTGTTTATGTTGTTGTCTGTTACAAATACACTGGTGTTTTCCTTTTTCAACTTAATCACTAAATTAAAAATATAAAATAAATAATKATAAGTAATTTGGGAAAATTAAATGTCTTTCTAATGGAATATTAAATGTGCCTTGTATAAGAAAAGTAGTCATTTAAATGCAGCAAGAAGTGTAATTAAGATAATGTTGGTAGAATTCCAAGTAGTTGGATAGAAAGATACACTGCTGTTTCCTGGTGGGGTTAAAGTATGATTTATCCTTGCACACCTAATTCTATTAAAAAGTAATATAAAATAATCAGGAAAGAAGAGCTGCTTTGTTAATGTAGTACAGCACTCAAAGTCCAAAGCAATTTTCCAGAGACACATTTGGCTTTTGTAGTTGTAATATCTTGATCTTTCTTTTTATAAACTATGTAATCTGTAGATGTTTGCAAATTACCACTCAAATGCCTAAGCCTTAGCATTAAACTACCAGTGCTGACTGAAATTTGGTATCCATGGAAAAAAATGTATTTTATTCTGAATCAGGAGAAAAATCAGGAGTTTACCAATAAGCAATATGTTGATTAAAATGTATTTCAGGAATTCAAGCTATAAGGATGTTATCATGTGATGTATTTTACTCTGCTGTAGGAACAGGGCCCCACAGGCAGCTTCAGCCCCTTTTGTGGTTTTTGAGTGGGGGATCTGGGTTACGAAGAAATACTGGAGATTCTGTGGAAGGTCATAKGTATTGSTAAACCCAGGAYTCTGGGGACCTAAAACTGKTTAAATGAGGARTAGACACATTTGAATTTGGTAAAGRYTTCAATATGASACCAATCACTGTGATTGGTTTGTCTGCTAGAAAAGAATTAAAAACTATGAACTACCAATTAGAAGTACCAATACTGCTGCTGCTCTGATAGCTCTCACCCATCAGGTTTGTTTCTCTTCAGTGCATAAAACTGCTCTGTAATTTTGACCTCCAGCACAAGAAGAGGGGTGTATTTGTGTATGTACACTCCTATATGAACACACATTTTAGTTACTGAGCACTCACTGAAGGCTCATGATAGAAGACAAACATTGATGGGGTCATTGAGTCTAAGGATTATTCTGGTTTTTTTTGCTGATGAATGGGCTATCAGGCTTTAATATCACGTTGTTCAAACTAYATTTTTGCAGAAGAATTATTATATAATGACTATCTCTTCTATCTTTGTAATATACTGATGGTCTTGACAGATTTTCAGGAGCCATTTGTTAACAGTCCCGGGAGGGGTGTCATGATGATAAATAATGACTGTATCATCCAGTGCTGTCTCTAGAGAGATGTTCYCCCCAGAACAGGGTGACTGCAGAAAAATGGCTAATGCCCAAACTGAATTGACACACAGACTGAAGGTTTCACATGACAGTATTTCAAGCTAAAGGCAGATTCTGTACATTGGTGCWCATCACCTCCCCTAAGTCTGTTGTTATCCAAATAATTTCCTGACACAGTTTATTCAACAGCCTTTCCCGCTTTCSTCTGACCTAATTTCTGCCTTCAAATGATGGAGCATCCATTCATAAMGTGTATGATGGAAGTGTCTGGCTTGTAGGCTGTGTCTGAAAGCAAATTAAGCACAAACACAATAGTGCCTGGAAGCCACAAGCCTGGGCATGTCAGGTGGATGCTGCTGAAAATACACTTTCTAATTTAACTGCCATTTGAGCTGCATCGAAAGTGAGTAGTAAAGTTAAGGTTTACACAAGTTACCCATGTATTTTCCTGGGATATCCGGGACAAAACTTCCCATGTGTCTGTGGATGTAATGAGTCTCACAGCCTCACAGTCATCACACTGTCCTATCTGGGTAACTTTTGTGCCCAGCTCACAGAGAATCAGCTGAGAGTAAAT
>NW_026623396.1:1211265-1322734 GCF_030028575.1 Malurus melanocephalus
GAAGAAATATTCCTCCTCATGGGTTTCTAAACTCCCAGTTCCCCTCTGTGCAGGGGTGTTTTCCAGCAAAGCCATCTCAGGGTTAATTTTCTTACATTAAATTTTTGCCATTCCCAGCAAAARTAATTGCACCTTTTTGSTGGCAGGAGATTTCTTAACACAGTRTTTTCCATATTGCCTGTTTCTATTTATTCTCATGAATACACATGCCTGTGCAYGTATCCAGAATACATGATTTATACATCAGATTGTAGTGGAATCTGCTGCAAGAAACATGAACAATATGAGGCCAATAATATTCATTAAAGATTGTTATCAAGACTTATTTCCGCACCTCTGGCAAACCTACAGCATTCAGTTAGAAACATCCTTTTGTGTCACATTCTGCAAATACCAAGTTAAACAGTCAATGCAGAATAAAATGTTCATTGCTGTGCTAGAGACTAGCAATGGATTAGGTATAAGCCACAATGTAGTCAGCAGAAGACTCACTGAGCTGGGATTTTGGAGTACAATTTACCTGAATCAAGGAAGTTATTTTTCATTAAAATTTTGATCACATACATGGTTACGCATTTGAAGATAACTTTAATTAGGTATCTGTTTTTTAAAAACTTTTATTAAATTAAGAGTTTCATGAAGTTTGAAATTTTGTTGAGATCTTTGGTCAAACATTGTGTTAAAATGTTACTGAAGGTTTTAATATAATTTAAATAAGACAAKAAGCTGCTTTTTTCTTTTAAAGCCAAAAATAATGCAGATTAAATACTGTCCTTATTTAAATTTTTGGCTTGGGCAATYATCACTCTGCCAAGGATTTTAATGKGATCTGGAAAGGCTGGCACCTCTAGAGCTGTGATAACATTTGTTTCCTGCTCAGAAGCAGCATGGAGCTGGAACTGGGGAGAAGTTAAACAGGAGAAGCTGCTTGATCCAAATAATATGCAGGGGTTGTAATGTAACGTGAAGTACTGTCTGGACACTCTGACCCATTCCATTTGCTCRTGCACTGGATGTGACAGTCCTGTTGGACAGCTGGAAAATGGCCCTTAGCTTGGTGGCTGYTCGATGGACCTTCAAGCTGCTCAAATGGTGAACTCGTCAGTCACAATCCCCACTGGAAATGCAGGCACAGAATGACAGGGTGGCAGTGCTGAGGTTTCAGAGTGTTCTTTCAGTTTTAGGTGCAGACAATACCTGTGAGGAGAGTGTTCTGATTCAGCTTTCTGCCTGAGTCCCCGTGGCTTTCCACGCTCTTCTGCCTTTCCCCAGCAGGTGCTTTGCATGTCCCTGCAGATGCTCCATGGACATGAGGTGGCAGGASAGATGTGCTCTCTTGCACATCTTGTGTGCATCCTGCAGCAAAGCCCCTCAAGCTTTTCCTCGGGACATCTCCATACCCAGTGTGACAAACCCCGCTTGTCAAACCCCATCAGTTGGGAGATTTCATGTCCATAGACAGAAGTTTTTGTTTATTTAATCTTAATTCCCTGCCTGCATTCAAAGCAATGACTTTGTGCATGTGTTTGCTCACTCATATATGCATGCTCACATTTTTGCACCCTTGGGTTATTGTACATTTAGCTGGAAAAAATACATGTATGGGTAATATACTGTTCATATTTAATCAGACTCTATTAAGATTTCCACCAGCTAATGTTCAGAAAAGTGAGGATTTTTTTTTTTTTTTAAAAAGGCAACCATCATAAATGGGATTGTTTTTTAAATTCTCAGGTGAACTAGGTTTATGTAATATTAGCTATGATGGGTAAGATACTGTAAAGAAGATAATCTTTGCCACTTATCTACATTTTCAGAAATGACAAATGACAGAGCTCTGGGGGCTCATACTGCAGACACTGTTCCCACGCTGTTTTATATTGTAAAAAAACATGTGCTTAGATAAGTTGGTATCCCATCATAAATTCAAGCCTTGAAGCAAATTCTGACAAATCCTAAACAGAATTTAATTACATTAGGAGGAAGAAACAAAGTTATTTATTRGACTAGGAGTTTGTAGATAAATGGAAGTTCCATCGCTCCTTGGGCTAGCTTGATGCAATCCATTGATTRCAGCCAGCTTGAACCATGTCCTAGAATTGTCAGCGGGCTTTTTATCCCAGGTGTCTTGCTGAAAAAAAGTTACTTTTCTTGTGGTCATGCTTTCAACTCCATGGGTGAACTGGGAATTAGCCTTGCAAAAGTCTGTCTGTAGTCTCCGGTTCCTGAGTGTACAGATCCTCTTGGCACAAGGTTTCCTCTGAACTGTGGAAGAGCAAGTTGAATCTATCCAATCCTTGGACAAAAAAAATGCTATTTTTAATTTTGTGTGAGCACTTCAAAGCACTTTATTACAGCTGACAAAAATTAAAGATTTTCTCATGTAGAGAAATTTACATGTCACGTGGGTGACCACATTGATAGAACTTCAGATTTCCACTTTCTTAGCCTCATCTCCAGTCTCTCGGGCTACAGATTTCTTCAGACTACTAAATCTGAGCCATGGAGTTGAGTTCCATGCCCAAGTTAATCTTTTGCATTTGTCAATGCTCTCTGGAGAGAGATGAATTTGTTTTGTCTCCGGCTCCCCAGGCTTTGGGGTGGATTCTGTTGGAGTTGCAGCCCTGGTGCTGTTCCCAGCCTGCTCCTTGGCTCACGGGCCCTGCACAGATCATCCTTTCCCTGCACAAGGTCTGCACAGAGGTGAGTCCTTCCCTGGGGCATCTTCAGGGCACCACAACCCCTCTTGGGTGCCAAAAGGGAGGGCTGTGCCCAGGGTTCCTCCTGATGGGAAATTGTCTAGAACCCAGTGTTTACCCTTTCACAGAAACGCATTTACCTTACAGCTCCTCTGCACCCTAAGGACTGTACTTCATTCCTGTTCCCTGCTGCTGTGCCCCAGAATGCTCTGTGCTCTRATGGCTGAAACAGATCATTGYAATGCTGCTCTCAGTGTTTGCACTTCAGATTAAAGGATGTGGTTTYGACAAGACATCTGCTGAGCAAACCACTTTTTCCTTAATCAGCATGCTCTGCCCCTATCTGCYTAATCTCTTCTAACTCTCATGACAAAAATGATTGAGCCCACAATCTCAGAAGCATAGGCTCTTAGGGGATTATTAAAGGCACTGACTAATTTGGGATTTATTTCTTAGAGGGATGCTGTGTCTGGAAATCTTAGTGCTTAGGCACCCCTAATTTTCCTTTCTTTAAAACTTTTATTTCACTGTCAGAACTTTTTATTTTCCATTTTTTTTAACAGTAATTACTCTGTCAAATAAATCAGTAAATCCTTTAGATTTGATATTTTGCAATTGGACCATTTCTATGTGGAGTCTTCAGTGGTCCATAAAAAGCAAATTTTTCTACAATGGGAATATTTTTGACATCTCTCTTTTACATGACTATCAATTTTTGCAGCAATTGCAAAGGCCTGATATCTCAGTTGACTTCTGTGTTTGGTTGGTGGTGTTTAGTGGGTTCAAAGGCAGTAGGCAAGCTGGAGTCAGGCAGATAGACTGTGTGTGTGTTTGTTTCTCTAGAACCAGGCTGAAAGTTTATAATCCCTGTTCCACTATGCCTATAATTGTTAGCCCCTTCACCCCCAGATTTGATTCATGTSACTTTGATTTGCAGATGCCTTGCAAAGCTCCTTATGTAAATGGCACTCTGAGTGATGCAAGAATCAAGTAACAATGAGGGAAACCTGACTATCTCCCTGCAGGTGAGGGATGTAGTCATGAACAGGGCATGAAAGAACAAGCTTGTTCATGAGATGCACAGCATCTTGCATCAGTCCATGGAAGAACCAGATTTGGAGCTGGTTTCTGAAACCAGCCTCACTGCCGAGTCACTGTGCAATGGTGACAGAGGATGGTACAAAGCCCCAGCAGCTGTGTCCTGCTCCACAGGTGACTTCAGACTGACCACAGTGTAGTCATTTGCTCTCTCTGTGTTGTAGTCTTCCTGCACCTGAGAAAAGTGGGRTGAAAATGAACCCACCTTTTCTGGTCTCTGGACAATTAGGAAGAGCCCTGTGTAAATGCAAGTTATGGCTAATTTGTCTTCTCCAGTGTCTTGTCAACCTATCTCTTATGGGAAGTGCTGAAACTTTTTATTCTCTAAGTGATTTTTTTTGAGCTACAGGTCCCAGGTGTTGTTAATGACGTCACAGGCAAGACAATAGTCACACAAACAAAATTAAAGCTAACTTTTCTTGTTCGTCACTGCAGTGAGCTAATATTCACATGCTGAACCAACTTTAGCTCGGTGATGAGGAGGAAGTAGCTGCTATTTTGTGAGTCTGTGGGAGGAGGGTGGAAGTCAGAGAGTCAAAAACTGGCAGGAATTGAAATCCCTGCTATTGATATGTGTTATCAGTTGTGGAGAGCAGGAAGAGGCTGCAATGGTGCCAGGAGCATGATTGCTGTCTTTAATGATATATTTATTTGGGGATTGCAGCACTCCTGGCTCATTTCAGAATGTGTGGCCCCCYGACCCGCTGTGCACATCAGGGCAGYARCTGGGGCAAACACACCCAGCTCACATCATCTGATGTCTCAGAACAATCTTGTGATGCCCTCTGCTTTCTGCTTTCCCATTCTTTCTCCCAGCTGTTCCATTAAACAAGGATCACCTGTGGGAAATGTTGCAGTGGATGAAGGCTGCTCTTTCATCTTGGCCACGCAAAGGTGAACTCATGCTGGTCCTGGCATGTTCATCTGTGCTTTTGTGACTGCTCAGTTTATGGTGTAACTGTGCACAGGTGAACCTGCAGCACAGACATGTCAGCACCTGGCTTCACCTGTTTTCCTGGCTCTGAGGAGAGATTTTCACCTTCCCCAGAGTGGGAAGGAAAATTATGTCCCTTGCCAGTTTTCTATGGAAAAATKATTTCTTGTGAAAGGGAGGAAAGAAAAGGTCCTCAACTTCTGAAGAGCTCTTATCTCATAGAAATGCTCCAAATGGAAAGCTTTTGTCTCCATATTTTATCATTTAGCTAGAAGTGCCACTGTTGTGGAGAGGCTTCATTTATTACTTTGCTGAAGTGTGGAGTCCTAATTTCTGCTTTAATCTGAAGACTATTTCAGACTTGAGCTCTTTGGGAAAAGGAAGTGAAAGTGGGCTCAAGAGTCCTTTGTTTCTGAGCCTCTGGTTCCCACTCAGGAAAATGCTTTTATGCTACAAATGGATGAAAACTACAAGGGTTCATTCAGGAATGTAACATCCATTTAATTGATCCATTCACAATCCCAAAATTAAAGACAGGATTTATTAGGCTTTGACATATGGGTTGAGTATGTTCCTTTTGTTTCTAGATGACGTTTTCCTCCTCTCAAATTTAGCTAAAAATGTAATAACCCCTCMGTTCAACAGATTCACAAACCTCCTTTGTCTCCTCTTGGTCAACCATTGACTCTTTGTGAARCCCAACAAGGAATCACAGTCTCAATGGACAGTGCCACTATGCTGTGGAGTAAGAACACCAAAAAGGAGTTATCATGAATTACATATGAGTTTCATCAAAATACAGCCACTGACAAGAAGAGTAATGACTGGCTTCTAGGCTTAGCTCTTGCAGGCTTTTCTTTCTTTTTCCTTCACTAAGGACTTTCATTACTGAGCCACAAAGGTGTAAATGGACTGACAGTGTTTTCTACATTCACAGAGTGATGGGAAAGCTAACAAGTAATGTGGGACATGCACATTTTTATGGCATCATGGTTTATTTTTAAGTTCAGAGCTACCAACCTTTGCAGATAAACATACAGCCTCTCTCAAACATGAAAGGTGCTTCCTGCCTCCTTCTCACTGTGCAARTCACAGCTGCTGGGYCTGTTTTGAATCCWCCAGGAGCARGKTAATCAGRTCCCAYCATAATTTCAGTATTAAGAGGAGAAACAGTAACTAGATTCCTTCAAATGTGTGTGTGAGATTGAAAGAAATGTGGGCTAGGGTGGGCTTAGGGCATAGCCATGCTTTTCCAGATCTGGGCTGTGTGAGGGGCTGAAGCAGTCAGCAGCCCTGAGCAGAGTATAGCTATGTTTGTGAAACACAGSGCTTACTGTCACCTCTGTCACTTGGACCCTGCTAGAGGGTTATAAGGACTGATTCTGCAATGTCAAGAGCTGCTGACAGCCATAAACTACGTCAGCCAAACCATGCAACACAAACAAAAACATTATTCACTTATTGAAGTTCAACCAGMCACAAAAAAATCCCACCATTTCAACAACTTACATATGTAGGATTTTCTTGCATGTCTTTCAAGATAGCTGAGTCCTCTCAGACTRAGACAGCTGCTTATGTTGGTTAGGTTCAGACCTGTGGGCTACGATGCTGATGAACTCTCTGAAAAATTGTCAAAAAGCTCTTAGAAAGGGCTTGGGGTGTTTCTCACCAGTTCTGCCCTCACCCCACAGCAACTCCAGCTCGCCCAGAAGGTTTCCCTCACCTCACAGTGAGACTGTCACATGTAATCACATCAGAGCCTCATCAAAGCTGCAGGGGCACTAAGTAAAGTGCTAGTGGTGGGCAATATAAATTCTGTTCTTTTGCAGTTAAAACTAGGGAACTCATTTCCTAATCTCACTTTCATGTTTGCCTGGTTCTTCCATGGTTTTGTGCCCAAGAACTTAGATAAGGACAAGGTGCACGTTGTGGATGGCCCTGGTTTGCCAATTCCATCTTATTTCATGTTGGGATACAAGAAACCCTCTTGCCATTGGTATYGTGTACCAAAAAGGTACATTTTGTGGCTGCTCACTGCTTTGAAAACTGTTTGCAACAGGGCTAGGCCAGGGAGCTTGTACTTCTTCCTTTATTTAATGCCCAGCCCTAAAACTTTTTTTCACGACTAGWGTATCTTTTAGAAACAGGAGTAGTGCTTGCAGGCAGATACGCTGTCTTTCAAGGCTGCATGTATATCAGCTGTGTCATTAAGCAGGGGCTTTGCCTAGGACAGCTGAAATCACTTACCTAGAGAAAATCAGATTTTTCCCTCGTAGAATTATGGATAGAACCTTTTTATGAAATGGGCAAACTTACTATTGTAGATTTAAAGTTATTTAACCTCTCCCACTTACCATCTGATGATCTTAATTTAATATGGCTTGCAATTAACTGCTGCAGGTTTCATTCAGAGGAGCTTTTTCAAAGGCATTTACCAAAAACCACTCCCTTGGCACCATTATAGTGAAATGAAGCTCTGAGTGTTAAGTGGAGCCAAACCCACCATGTATAGATAAGGAAGGTGAATTTTTTCTACGGTGAGTGCTTGTTACATGTGTTAAAAATGAAACCAATTTTTGCTGTTTTTACTTCAGAGTTATATGGCCTTATCCTAGAACAAGTACAGTGAGTGGTGGRTGTGAGGTTTCCTGTTGATGTTGTTTTTTTTATGCTGTGTTTGAGGTCACACCACTATTCTTTTTGTTGCGCTTTGCAGGACTGAACTCAAACTGAAGCCTACAACACTTTCTTTTCARATGTTGTTGGAACAAATGCAATACATTTTAAAATATACCCATTTTCTTCACAGTTTATGTTAAATTACTGGTGCCAAGTTGAAAGTGTCAGCCTCTCTGTCTTTGGTGAAACTCATGCTGAGGGTCTTTGAGTTGCAGAGCAATAGAAAGCATAGTTAGAGCTTTACATTGATTTCTAAGTGAATTGCATGTATATGTGAACCCTCAGATGCAGGCAATTTAGAGGGATATTTGATGCCTTCAGAATGTATTTAAATTGCTTGTTTTACCCAGCTATCGTGGTTATAAACAGTTGTCACAATCTTTGGCTTTGTTTTCTCATTTCTTTGCTTTTTAGCAATATTTAACATGATGGAGAGACAGATTAATTTTCTTTTTTTAATGATTATTGTCTATGCTGATGACTTTCCCCCACAAAATGTAGGACAATTGACTTTTGTTGTGAATGGTAATTTGTGTTGTTTTGTAAATCTTGCATATATTTCTGTGCTGCAGAGTGTAAGCCTGGTTATAGGAGCAAGGCATGAGTGGAATGAATAAGTGTGACTGTGAGAACAGACTGGGAATTAAAAAGCTGTGACAGACACACCAATGGTGCTTTCCTTCTGCCTCTATTATCAGGTTAATAGCTGGTAAATGGCAGGTCTCTCATTCTTCCACAAGCTTTCTTGTGAATTTCATCTCCCCAAATCATGTCAAGCTGTGGAATCCCTCTCAAAGTAGTCATAGCAATAAAGAAAATCTACTATGAATATTTTTCTTACTATCTAGTCCGAAATGTAGTTCAGACAGAGGCCAAATTTTTGATTAAAAAAAAAAAAAAGGTGTGAGAAGAATATTGTAGCAAATAAACAATGGTATAAATAAAAAATAAACAAATATCCATTTAGATGTACACAATGCAAATTACTCTAAACAGTTCTCTTTAATAATCTGTTCATAGCACTTTCTCTCACATTTTTCATCGTAAACCTTTTAAATTTGATATTGTGTAAAGTACTTTGCCACCTGAATACTGAGCAATTCTTCTTTGACAACATAATGTGGATTTAGTACTTTACATATCTCACCCAGTATATACATGTAATAGCATATGGCCTAGAATTAAACTGCTGGCTGCTGTTCCACTGAACTAAAAGGCTCTTTTGGTCAGAGTTGGATCACAATTGGGGCTTTTCCTATTTCAAAATCTTAATGTCATATTAGATAATAGTGAATTTAGGGTAGGTACTGCCATGGCCCATTAGGGGATGCTAGGACTGTAAAGCTACATCTAGATTAGGGTACGAAAAGTGTTAAGGTTTTTTTTTTTGCTGGTCAGGAGACCAGCAGGCATGAGGTACCCTGCCCATGTAAGCACTCTTAGAATATTAAACAACATGGTGGGGCACAAAAGTGCCTGCTGGGAATGATCCTCAAGGAGTTCATCTCTATAAATGTCCTCGGGAATGGTCTGGGACATGGCCTGGGACCAGTCAGATCATGTGTTCTGCAACACAGAATTTCCCATTTTCCCAGTAACAGTCCCTGGCACTGTTTAATGCAAACCTACATGTTTAGCATGATCTTTCTGTTGGTTTCATATCTATTCTTGCTGCTCAGCTACAGACTTGGTTCACCACATCCCAAATTCCTCTTGTCAGACCCATTTGTGCTTTGAAGGATTAGAGCTGCCCTTTTGCCAAATAGAGTGTGGAGGGGAAGGATGACTGCTCAGGGTGGGATTCAAAGCTGAACACTGAGAGGTCTGGGAGCACTTTGTCATTTGAATGGATCAGGAAATATTAGAATACTGAAGTACCACTTGTAATRTGTACAGTCAACAAACAATCATCTAATTGCACCGTCTGGAAATACATTGTACAGACAACAGTAAACGGAATAATGAAGTAGGCCAGAGCATGGAATTATGTGGGATAGGCATTCTTCTGTTGCCTCCATGCTTTGACTGCCTTCTATCCTGATTTCAACTGTCTGTTTCTTGGGTTTTTTTCCCACTGTTTGTTTGGATTTTATTTGGTGTTCATTTGTTGTTAGGAGTTTACCATCCTYGACCAGTTTCACCAGAAACTCCAGGATAGCTACGGGTGATACCCAGRAATGGACAAAATACTTTTTCTGTAACTAGTGTTTACGCAATGAAGATTGAATTAAAAAATTGTATGAAATTGTTATTTCCTTCTGGCAAATGGAAGTAACACAAGGAAGAATGACGTTCAGTGGGCTTTATTTTTGGCTGATTCTAAGCAGATTAAATTAAACATTCATTCTTCTTCACAAAACCAAACTAAAAACCTCTGCCAAGGCCTCTGCATCATTACTGTGCWTATGTTAATGTGGAATTGTATTTTGGAATGAAGGTGATCAACAGCAATAAAAAAAATCATAATCATAACTTCCAAGTAATTTTTCTGTGGCCGTCTTTTTTTGACCATGTCAGATAATATACTGTAAACTGTTTGGATTTGGACTTCGAAAATACCTCTTAATTATACTCCAGAAGTTTATTTGTTATTAAGTAAGTATAGTACCTATATGCTGGATGTAAATAGAACCTAAACAGAACAGAAATTGAGGAATTGACTGATAATGAAGAATAATTACGCTTCTGGTCAGCAAAAAATCTAGTATGTTTTGGAGTGGAAACAAAACCTCAGGGGGGAAGGAAAGGCAGCTAGTTGCCATCAGCAAATAAGTGGCAGGAAGTCATACTTCACATCGAACTAGAATAACACAAGTGACACAGYGAAGCACAAGCTAATAACTGCAGCCATTTTGCTGGGGGCAAGTAATTGAGAGACATGGGAAGCCGTTTCAGGAATGCCAAAAAATACATCATTATTGGCTATTTGATGGGACATGTCAAAAAGGCACAGTCAGCTGAATATTGAGACACATTTGAATGGACAATATTGAGACACATTTGAATGGACAGCTCAGACAATATTCCACAGATGGAGAGCTAATGCTCAGGAATGACATATGCAAGGAAGACATTAAGGTATTTACAGTCCACTTTAGCTCTGCTGTATCCMTAGACTGTGAACAGCTCACCAAGTCCCAGTGAGACAATGGGATGCACTATATGGGCTGAGCAGATTGCTGGGTTGTCTCCTTCTATTGCAAATCCATCCTGGCCAGYAGATAATGTGAGCATTGCAAAGAAGACAAAAATTCTTACAGTCTCATAATAACTCCATTCACTGCACTAGACTGTATTGTATGTTGACTTCCATGCCAGCTTACAGATAATAATTATAGAGGAAAAACAACTATGAATATGGAATTATTCCATGGAGGTGTTGTTAGCACTGAAAATAGGAAATAAAACTTTATTTTTCCAGACCAGTATTTTTATTCTTATTACAAAACAGAAATATAACCCATGCTAGTACAACTTTAATTTTTGCAACTTCTTTCGTTTGGTACTACTTTAAAATCAGTCTGGCTTGGCTTTGGCTATATACTGTTCATTTTATTTCTGTGATTAGCCTCATTGCCACAATTACAGTAATTCACAAAAACAATATCCATAAGGATACCTGGGAATAGCAGCATTGGCCTGCAATTGGCCATTACCTGGGCCATAACATTGGTTTTCCACCAGGAAGATCCAGTGGGGTGATTTTTGAGTAGGCAGAATGATTGCTGTCTGGTTTGATTGTACCCCTCTAGAAGAGTTGGTGTTACCCATTCCTTCTCACAGTCTGGGCTGGCAGGGAGCCACTGGTGGGGTATTTCTTTATAATGAGAAACATTCCCTTCTTTGGATTATTTGGCTTCTCTAAGTTTCCACTAATCCATGCTGGTTTAAGCAAATACAGCTTTGGCAATGTCTTTTCTATATTTTGGTTTCTTTCTGAGGAGCAACATATTTTTCCCAAGGTTGATTTTATGTACTGGGAGATTTTTTTTGTAGGGTGTGGTAGTGGATGACTCAGAGGGACATGAGGAGGGATGTAGGGACTGGATGTCCTTGTAGTCATTGGGATGGTGCAGGTTCCCATCAGCCTTATCTTCTTTCAGCAATGTGTAAAACACTTGTGAGACAGACATTAGTGATGTTTCATATTGATTAGAAAATGTAAAGGCAGTTTGAATTGTGTCTGGAACACTCRAATATCACCCTTGAGCTGGCTGAGGAGGGAAGTGATGGCCCCACATGTGCTCCTTCTCCTTCTTGTCTAAAAAGAAAGGGAAATGGAGGACGTATGATTTATAGAAAAGAGCATGGCTGTTTTGCCACTTTCTTGCTTGCAAACATATTTTGATTTGCACATGCAGGCCCATCTTAATTTAAGGTGCCAGGGCAGCAGGACACCAAGTTTCTCAAAGCAAGTGACCAATTTTAAAAATTCTGCTACACAGAAAAAAAAAAAAAAAAAAAAAAAAAAAAAGTTTCATCTTTATCAGCCATGTAGTTTATTTTAGTCCATAAGCTAATACGGTAGAAACATGGAAATATCGGCCCCATAAAAATGAGGTTAAAAATCCTCTAATAATGATTTACCTTAAAAGAAGGTCCTGCAACCTACATTAATTCTGCAATCCACTTGAACACGCCCTTAAAATAACTTCACAGAGCAACATTTGACATCCTTTGCTGTGGTATTTTTGTCAACCTCTGTAGTCACCAATATGCAGTCTTAAAACAGAGCTGCACATCTCCAAAAATGACCAAATATGTATGAGAATGCTACACTTTTGTTTTGTGCAGATATGATATTTTTGAAAGATTTTGCTGGCAAATACTTGTAACTAGTTTTCATTGTGGCAAAATAATAATATGAGTACACAGTTACTTTTAGAAATGAAAGCTACTGCCACTGGGTATAATTCTAAAGAGAGGATGGAGATACCATAAACTGGCAGTATTAACTAAATTGTATTTATGCTGTTTTATTCTCTTTTACCTTACAAAAATTGCTAAGAGCCTTCATGAAGTAAAAAACTCCTGTACTAAAAAGGGAAAGGTCTATTTGGTATTCTCTGRTTGTTTAAGGCACAGGAGAGGGTAAGTAATTCAGGACTGGACTTTTTCATCACTGAAATCAGTAAAAATGGGAGACTTTAAAAATAATCGCTGCAGAGAGGAAGAGGCTGCCTTAAAATCTATTTGTATTACTGATTCTGGTTTTCAGACTTCACTTTTTAAACTCTGGTTATTCTTTTTTTCCAAAAACAAGATAGAGAGCATATGTTCAGTCTGCCTATTAATCTCCAGCCAGAAACATTCGATTTGGAACCAAAATCATCTTGCATACAAGCAGTGTGTGCTGAAAGTCAAAAATGCTAAGCAGCTGGGCTTTTATTGGTCTCACCTTCATCGAGTGTACTCAGTTAAATTTGTACAGTCAGTGTTTTGTTTTCAATTGTCTAAAACATTTTTGCTGAGCTTTCTTCTTCTGTGCTTCAAGCCAGAGCAGTGTTTCCCACAGCTCTGCACTCTTCTGTTCAGAATCTAAGTTCTATTTATGTGATACAACATCCATTATAGAGCTGTGGGTAGGATCAGCACAGAGGTATGTGATCATTTTGTGTCCATGGGGTGCATTTCACCCGAGGACCTATGAGTTTTAAGTCTCCCAACGGTTGACATTTAGGTGCAGAAAGATTTCTCTTTTATTTGCACTAAGTTACCAGTTGCGGGGATCAGGACCCCAGACTTTGTGTCTGCCGCCTTTGTCAGTTCTGGATTTAAACCACTTAAGAAAAATCAGGTGATAAAATGAGAAATCATGAAATGGTTAGGTGCTAAACTGAGAATTGCTCTCTCTGCACTGCAGATTCACATATAACTTGCAATTGTAATTTTGTAACAAGGAGAAGGAAGTTCCCCAGAAGAGATACAGCCTAGGAAACTGACTTTTTAAAAATAGATCTTAGATGTCAAAATCACCTAAGATAACGCAAGGGATTGCACTACAAGTGCTTGTAGACRGGTTGACTAAATTAGCAAATGGGGAATCTTATCTCTTGGAAGGTGATTTTCAGGATTCTTGGACTCAGTGCTAGAGTGCCAGGCTACCTCAGGCTCTTTTTCATGAACATGTGTTCCCAGGAGAGCATGTATGTACAAAGCTGCTATTTTGCATTCAGAAAAAGTGAAATTAAGAACATTATTATGTATCCTAGGAGCTCAAAAGATACACACAAATAAATTTTAAAGATTATTAGAAATAATAGTGTAAAAAAATAGTTTTAGTAAGTTTATCCGCTTGAGTTTTCTAGGATTACATTCTTAGCACTTTGTCACAAGTTTTAAAATTAAATCAGTGCAGATGAAAGTGTCCATCAGAGTTGTGTCTGTCAAGGGTTTCAGTTTAAATGGAGCGTAGAGGTATAAATGGCAGAGAAAGCTGAGCCCAATAACTGGAGATCACCTATGTAATGAGATGCTTAAAGAGAGACAATGACAAAGATGGGATTTTTTCTTCAAATGTTAAAATTTTCTGGATGTATTAATTTCCTCCACCTGTTACCCACACATACATAAGTCAGAGTAGATTTGAGATGTTTTCACTAATCATTTTCCCTCTTTTTATTTGTTGGCTAACATGAATTTTAATTCAGTGTCAACCTGTTTGCTCTGGAGTCATTAATGATTTATGTTTAGGAATTCTCACTTTTTAAGTTATGGGACTCTGTGCTGTTCAARTTAGAAGTGTGYTTCTCTRGCATATTCRTAACTATGCAGCTGGGAAATATGAYGCTTAAATACATAAATGACAGAGTCTTTTAGAAATGACACAGTTCTTTAGAAATAAGCTACTGCTATATGATTTCTCCCTTTTCACATACTCATTTCTTGACCAGACAAGCCCAGATCACATGAAGACACATTTGCAGAAGACRTGCTGTCATGTTTCAAATGTGGACCAAACAACAGCATRTATACTCCAGCTTTGCTATTAGCTYTAAGTATGAGTTGCCAAAAAACTTTTTGTTGTCTCACCATTTGTACAGTGGTTATGGTGTTTAATTTTCCCTCAAAAGTGCTGTGAAAATGAATACAAACATTTACAATTAATTTTAAACTTGTCAAGGGCTTCTAAACTTCTAAGGACTGTTTGATTGAGCTACTACTTTCTTTTTTTCAGATGTGGATTTGAAGCAATGCATCTTAACAAACACAACAACAAAGRAAAAACATAGAAATATGTATTGAACCAATTTTTAACAGCTGCCAAACCAAGTCTTCTCTGTCGGGGGACAGTAAAGAAGTGATTGTACTTTGTAAATTTTTTTTTAAATAAGGGAGCATTCAGAGTGCTGATGCTTTGAATGAATTCCAGAATGARTAATTACATCCTACCATATTTAAATATCAATTAGATGTGGTCTTTTTTTTTTATTCATTTCCTGTTTCACATTTCTGGATAATGTTGCTGTGCCCTGCTGAACAGTAGCCACATTCACCCTAAAGTTGGCGATGTTTCTGCRGCAGACAAAGTGATATCTTTATGTCTCAAGGATGATTCTCTGAATGCTTCCACTCACACTGGTTTTACTCTGGGACAACTTCAGTAGTGTTGCTCTGACTTACAGCAGCGTGAGAGTTTATGGGGACCATAATTACAACCATGTAAATATCAAATCATCAATAATATTTGATACTGCAGGAAGCTGATTGATATAAAGCTGAATCCTGCAAAATTCACTACTCAATATTTAAAAAAAAAAAAAAAAGCTATTTTAGAATTAGTACTTAGCTTCTTGCTTTTTTTTTTCAGAGTACTTTTTTTAACCAGAATGGATTGTGAATATGGGCTTTCCACTTCAACTAATTTACAGAACATTGGGCACCTGGTATTTACACTGAGTGCAGTGGCATGGTATCGAAGTTATACTCAATAGTTATACCAAGTGGTATTTAATTATTCTTTTCATTGAATACTATGATAAATTTATTTGAGGGAAAAATGCAAGATTCAGTGACAAAAAAAAAAAACCCATTTTTATTTCTGAGGAACATGGTTGAGAGCCCGTGAGTGGTGAGAAAATCAAATTATTTTCATTTGCTTGCAAGCCAACTTTGTGTAGTGCAGAAAGAAAAGTGTGTGGGGACTATCTCAGTTTGGCTTTGATGATATTGTGAGATATTGAGTCCCCTAAACTCCAGGTCAAATAAAAATTCAAGATAACCTTGCAGGTAAGCTTGCAGTATCATGCCCTTTATTTGCCAGAATGTAGGGCCTGATACTATAGTGCTGACAAAAATGGCTCTAAAAGAAGCTGGTGTAATAATAAGTGTCCCGTAGTCTTGCTTTATCTGGACTKTGGTCCCTAGTCATTTTTGTATATTAATCATAGGTTTGGGTTCCACTGATGGGTATCTGCTCAGCATCTTTCAGATGGTGCATCTATAGAATGGGGCTGATCTCAACACCTATGGCAAGAGCAGAAAATCCATCATTCTAGATGACACTGACCTCAGCTTTCAAGTTAATTTGGGTGTGATATTTGTGAAGACGTGGTCTCTCCTGGTTGCAGTGACTAACCAAGGTGATCTGCAGTGGAATATTAGGGCCTTGTTTTATAAAATTGCAATTTTGATGTAATGCTTTATGCTTGTCAAATCAGATAAAGGGTCACTGGTCTACAGCTCTGTAGAAATGGAAGTTTTCTTAGCTTAGACATCACCAAACTATCCCAAAAGACAGAACCAGATCCAACAAGRAATTAGGGTTACAGCTGAAAGCTGAGCTGTTTGACAGACAATAAGACAAACCTTGATCTTTTTTCTCTGTAATCTTTTAATGGGCAAAAGAAAACTGTTTTCTTTTCCCGTCAGGCAATTTGCATCCAGGATTCAAAAGAGGGAGTAGTGACTGGGTGACCTTGACTTGCATAGAACAAAGCTTCAGAGTTAAAGTGTTCCTAGTAAGTCTGGCTGGTCTTTTGACAATACTCTTGTATTGCTTTGGGTTACCCAGAGTCCCCAGAGACAGATTTATTCTGTGCTGTAATTGCAAATGCCTACGTAAGGTGGCAATCAGACAGAATCATAACTAATTGCAATGATTAAAGTGTTAATTCTGAAATATCTCACTAATATATACAGTTTTCATGTTTCTATCCAGTAAGCAAGATAAATCTGTAAACAGGAACTTCAGTGCACATCAGTCTTGTTGACTAAAGATCATGTTTTGGGAGTTTGCTATTATGTGAAGAAAATTACTTAGTAGAATAATGGTTTTGAAGTAGCATAGAGGTCTGGCATACTTTGGATTAATGKGCTTGTTTTGTATACATTAAAATGGGGTCTCATATTATGGAACCAGGGTTAGGTGCACTAATGAGGACAATCTGTACATGATATCCATCGAGGCGCTTAATTTTGGACACCARTGAAGAGATGTGCCTGGCAGTTGTGGATGAATGTTTGTACAGAGCCTGCACATGTATAATATTTCTGCTCATCTAATTCACACATGGKCATGTTTGAAAATAAACCCATATATCGTTTTCCTTCTTTTAGCAGAACTAGAGTGAYTTTCATTCAAATGCCACTGAAGCCCAGTTGCACTGGAAGACAGAGCAGTGTTCAAGCTGTCAACAAAGAAGACTGATGTTGGTCATAAGTCCCTATTATCTGACAATCCTGACATGGGCTTGAGTTGAGATGCAGCTGTGATCAATGCTGCTTAACTGTGCTGTTACCTGATGGTTCATCTACATGTGGTAGAACAGAGACCAGATTAAGCTGAAAAGGACTTATAAATGTGGTTGCTACCTGTGACTGACAAACAAAGCATCAGCTCTGGATGACGCATTATTTATTTGTACATAAGTGCAGCCCCCAGAGCAGCTGTGACAGTGCAGCAATGATTGTGCCAGAGCCTGAAGCTGCACATACTGCAGACCTAGAGAAGAGAAAAGCTGTGTGATACACATCCTAACACTGCCTCTCATCCCAGCAAATCTAGCTGATTACTGACATTCTGACTTTTTATTAGATGGCTGTGCATCACCATTGCACAAGCATCCTTTAAAGTTTCGTATCCCAATTTCTAGGCTTATTGTTTTCTTACAAGTCACTGCTACTGAAAGTTGTACTGTATTACAGCTGGCCAACTCATACATTCCTATGGCATGTGAAGATCTGAGCTTGTACTTCCCAAATATTTTTCACACTGTAATGAAATGAAAGTCTTTGAAATAGGSAAGAGACACACAGCCTTGCTCTAGGCTGGCCAGAAGTGATGCCCTCCCATGGTATTGTTGGGGACCCCAGTTTTGTACGTGCTTCACCTTACATGGAACAGAATCTCAGATTCCAGGTGAGCATCCTTATTCCCACAGTATACCACTCCAAAGAGCACCTTAACTCTGATTAAAATGGAGAGTTCATTTCTTCCCTGTCTTTTTCTCCTTCAGACTGRACAGCAGTGTCCCTCAAGAGCTATTACACACTGCTGTGATACAGCTGGCCTGTATAGCAGGAGGATGTTGACACAAAAATGAGCCTGTGAATGTCCTACTGCTAAAACTGCCTTATTTTTTTTTAATTTGAAAAGAAGGTCAAAATATGACTGTTATGGCAAGAATGAATGAATAGATCTGAATTCTCTTTGTCTGTCTACTTAAAAACTTCATTACCTGCTGTCTTTTTTATTTATTTCTTTTTTATCAAATTATGTTTCTAAAGCTAAAGTATGTTGAATGCCTGGAAGCATTTCTGTTGTCAGTGAGAACCTCTGTTAACATGACTCAATCCCTTGTAAATGCAGACATGCACTCAGCAAATTTGATAAGCCCTGAGATGAATTTAGATGCACAAAAAATCGTGAAGCAGCCTAATCCTTTCTACAGAAAATAATGTTTAAACAAATTTATTTCATTCAATGAAACACCTGGCCAAGCTTATTTAATATAGTCTTTGCATTTAATTATCCCCTCTGAAGGGGCACTTGCCATATTTTGAAATATGATTATTTTCTTCGATATTAATTACTTTAAGATCCTCAAAGGAAACTGGGAGAGAAATAAAAAAAAGGGTCTTAATTAACCTGAGCCACCAAAAGTCATCTTTCTGGAATAGGGAAGATGGGATATGGAACTGAAAATAAATAGTACTTTAAAAATCGTGAATAATGAAGAATAGCTGTTGAAACCTGAAAAGAATTCTGTATGAAGGAGTTGTTGCTAGGCATTAATATCAGAAAGGCACACTTCTACATTAAACTGTCTCACAGAGGAAAGACAGTAATGGAAAAAAAATATTTCTGCAAAGAAATCAATATGGACAGAATTACTGGCAGAAGTCAAAGAAGTGCAAAATTATGATGTACTTAGAGAACAACACAGCCCAGAGTCAGCATCTTCAGTTCTTTTCTTCCCTCATTTTGGTCTTGTGGTTATGGCATAAAGAAAGCTATTCCTTTTGGGAAGAATTTATTCCACAATATATTTCTGGCAAGTAGTTTTACTAAAAGTAGTATCACTGCATAATTCTATTACTCCTGCCCTTGCAGGAAAGAATGCTGCATGTGAGAACAGCAGACCCTATTCTCACTGCCACAACTGGAACTGCAAGAGAAATGGGGTTTGGATGTTCTTATTCTAGACAGCAAATTAATGCACCATGGCAACTTTTGCATGACTAATTAGATCACTGGGGGGTTTTGCTTCATCATTACTACATGAAAGGATATTTGCTATGTGGGTTTGCACACGACAAGTGTTATTGTCTATATGGAYCTTCTAAAAGTTGATTTGGTTGCGTAGACACAAGCAAGAGGGAATTGTGCACGTTTTAGGCAATTATTTAGTGTTGTACTTCTAGGTTACTCTTCTTTAATCATTTAATGGTACTTTTCTACTTGAAAGTCTAAATGCAGTCTTGCTGTGGAAGCTGTGGAYRTCCCATCCCTGGAACTCATCCAGGTTGGATGAGCCTTTGAAGTGCAAGGTATACCTGTTCGTGGCAGGGGTGTCGGAACTAGATTACTTTTAAGGTCCCTTCCAGATGAAGCCATTCTGATTCTATGAGACCCATATTCGTCTCCTCTGTAAGGAGGAGTGAGTTCAGTATGTCAGTGAGTTCAGTATGTCAATCCTCTCTCTGAAATCATCCTTTGAATATGTTGTCACAATATTTACATACAGTGCCTTTAAACATGGAAGTGTATGGAAAGCAGAGTCTGTAAGGTCTCAAATCAGGGAGAGCTCAGAGCTGTGCTCTCCTAAAAGTGGTGGCAGGGCCAGAAGATGTCAGGTGTGCCAGCAGGCCGGGTGCTAAGGTGGGCTCCTTGTCTAACATGCTGTGTGGCTACCTGGTGGCTGATCATCTGCTGTCCGAGGCCTCTGCACCTGAACCACAGAATCAGTCAGGCTGGAAAAAACCTCTGAGATCACTGAGTCAAATCTATGACCGAACCACCACTAAGCACTAAGCATCATGTCCAGTCTTTCCTTAAACCCCAACCAGGTATGATGACTCCACCACCTCTTTGGGCAGCTCATCCCAACGTCTAGAAACCCTTTGTGTTATGAAATTCTTCSTAATGTCCAGCTTAAAGCAGCTTTAGGGTGTGTCCTGTTGTCCCGTCCTGGTTGCCTGGGAGAAGAGGCCGGCCCCACCTGGCTCCAAGCTCCTTTCAGGGAGGGTGATAAGGTCACCCCGAGGCTCCTGTGGGCCGCCCGGCCCTGCCCGCGCTCGGTGACCCGCTGAGGGCACTGAGGGCACTGAGGGGCCAGCCGCCGCCATACGGCACAGGGGGCGGCGGGGCGGGGGAGGAGGAGGAGGAGAAGGAGGAGTGGGACCGGACTGAGAGGGTAAAAGCGACGGGAGCGTGAAGGAGCGGGGCTGCAGGGGAGCGAGCGGAGCGCGGGCGGCCGCGGGCGGGAGCGGAGCGGAGCGGGACGAGCTGCCCGAGGCYGGGGCTGCCCTGCCGGGCCATGGCGCGCCGGGACGGCGGCGGGACGGGGCTGCCGCGGCTGTGGCTGCTGCTCGGGCTGTGGCTGTGGGCGCTGAGCCCCGGCCCGGCCGCCGCCTGYAGCCCGCGCTGCCGGCACGGCGGGCTCTGCCTCGGCGACGGCTCCTGCCTGTGCTCCAAGGGCTACGAGGGGCAGCGCTGCCAGCACGGTAACGGCGGGGCGGGACACAAACAGTGCGGTCACTCTCTCGTGTCATCCCTCCGGGAATAGTCCCTCCGGGAAGGTGTGAGAACTCTGGTTTGGGTCTGGGCTGAGAGGCGGGTGGTGAGGTGCCGGGGAGGACCTAAAAAAGGCGAGTTGGAAGGAGAGTTAAGACGCCCTTTGTAAGATGAGGCAGTGCTAGCAAACTGATGGAGCACAGCCAAAAGCCAGCGGGAAGACCTCACGCAGGTGAGCGCACCCTGCGGGTTCCTAGAGAGCTTTTTGTCACTTGGACTTTGGGTAAGATGCAAGGCGTTTCATTCCTTCTATTGCTTTAACTKTGCGTGCTTAAACGCTTCCCTGGAAGTGTTTAAGGAGTCACAGAATCAGTCAGGTTGGAAGGGGCCACAGTGGGTCATCTGGTCCMGTATCCCTGCCCAAACAGGTTCTTTCAAACATCCTAGAGCATATGGTACAGGATTGCATTCAGATCGTTCTTGAATGCTTTAGAGTCTTGACAGCTTTCTATGCCTCAGCAACATTTAACTAATATTTCTAGGTGCAATTAGTTCAGGATAGCATTAACAAAAAGATCAAAAGAGTGTGTAGAAAGTATGTTATTTTCTGGATTTCCTTTTATTTAGAATATSTTATGCTTTTAAAAGTACTGTCGTTTACTTGGATGTTATCTGACCCACAGAGTCATTTGTATGTCCCATTTCAACATCAGGAGGAGTAAAGCTAGGGTGAATTGGAGTTCCTGTTGGTTTCCTTGGAGAGACAAAGTATTTTTGAAAATGCCACATAATATACAAGAGCAAACATCGTGGAGGAGAGTTCTGGTTTAAATCCTCTTCAAYTTAATATGTTAGATTTTTAAATCTCTTGTTTAAAAGTTTAACTAGAGCTTGTGGCTATTGCTAAAAAAATCACTCACTGTCMGTAGTTCCTTTGCATTGCACATTGTCCTATGTGAAGTGTCCAATATTTGCTCTACTTTTCAATGTCTCATTTAAAATATGTTGGACTTTAAGTCTGAGATGGGATGCTGAAAATTTCGTTCAGCGCTGTAATCATTCTTGGAGAGTTGTTTCATTTAGAGGCTGAGGCTAGCAGGTGGTGACAAATGATGTATAGCTAATGTGCTGTGTAGTGGAAATTAAAAACTATGCTGTATGAACTGTTCCAAACAACAGTTAGTTCCCAGACATTTTGGGGTGTAGGGCAGAGGTGAAATWTTTTTGGAGATGCAGATCAGTTCTTGAACTATAGAGATGAACTGCCTGGAATTGTTAGGGAAACGGCTGAATCCTTGTGCTCATAAGGTTGTCAGTGTAAYAGCTGGGTAAATGAAGCCTCATCCCTTGTTCAGTCAAGAAAACTGAACTGAAAACTGTGTCACAGAAAAATGACTGAAAAATGACACAGAAATAGAATTTTTCTTAAATTGGAAGTTCTTGTATGGCACTTCCAAAGAACTGAGCATCTGGTAAAAGTTAGGGAGAGCTGAGCACTGGCTTRTTCTTTCACATGTCTCTGTCCTTTATTTGCCTGCTAACACTCATTCTGCAGGTACTAATGTGAAAAGTCCTCTATTCTTTCATTGGGCTGCTTGAGAGTGCTATAAATATATGAGGACAAAATCAGSGTGGTGTTACTCACTGCTCATCTTTGCCCTTTTCTTTCCTCTGTTTCATACTTTTCATAYTGGACCCATCTCGTCAAAGGATAATTAGAGAACTCATCTCACAGAAGCAGCTAATTCAGATGAGACTCCCAGAAAATCACCTAAAATCTGTATGTGAATAAACAAGTGTTTTCTCAGACAGCAGTGTGGATTCAGGGATGATAGCAAAGAGTCTATGTAATAGGTAATTTATTTACAATCTGATTGTACATATCCAGAATTTTGCAAAATTGAGATTTTTATTTGAACCTTACCCAACCAGTCCAAGTTGTCAACAATTAAAAAGTTGCAGGCTCTGTGATGATCCTAGATGCTTTTCTCCCAGCAGATAATTACAGTTATGAGAAAAGTTACATTTATGTTTCTTGGATGGTTGCTAAACAAACACTTTATGTTCAGAAAGGTCTCTGAAAAGCCAGCTGAATGGAAAAAAAAAAAAAAGCATGGGAGAGAAGGAGATCCTGACTTACTTCAGGAAACATTTTGGAGAAGAAATATAAGGAATGGAGCATGTAGTTTTTCTGAAGAAAAAAGTAGGAATCCAGTAAAGAGTAAAAAAGTTTGATATTTTATCTTAAGAATCACAAGATGCCTCTCCAGTTGCAGCATCTTTTTATTAAAWAATTTCTTCTTATCACCTATTTTCTCACCTGTCATTTCTCCAYTTCAGTTATCAAAAGCTTTTTGGCAGTCCAGCTGTGTTTCTTTTTAATATGGTTCTTTTTTCTGCCTCTTCTGTCTGGGCCCAAAGCATTCCTTAGTTTAGAGAGCTMAAAATCTTAGTATGGTGGAGTGTTCCCCTTTCGGGGAAATAATTTCACCTTATCAGCAATGTAAGATGATATGGCAGATACATCTTAGAAAATATGAACGCAAAGTGATGAAAATATAATCATGTGCAAATTTCTTACATATTTAAGTAGTAATTTTGTTAAGATTCACCAATATTTATCCAACCTTTCTTCTGTTGTCTATCTTGCAGCTACATGTTATCCAAAATGCAAAAATGGTGGAGAATGCCTCCAACCTGGAAAATGCAGATGTCCACCTGGGTATGGGGGCAGATACTGTCATAAAGGTAAGGCCCATGCAAGCGGTGGCTTGGAAAGACAAGGAGTTTGAAAACAGACAAAATTCATTTGGGACTCCTCAAGTCCTGGATCTAATGCATTTTGAAATAATKACCTTAATTCTGTAAATCTCTGACCTTGCTGTCAAAACGCTGTCAAAACATGCATGGAYTAGAGGATTTGCATGCTTGCAGGAGGATGGGATGGAGTGCATGTACTGAAAGGTGACAATCTGAGTGAGTTTTTTTCCCTTGGAAAACACCCTGTTTATGTGCTACATACTCTACTTATCTCTATAACAGATTCTTTCTAAATAACTTACTGAGATGTTTTTATAGGTACGTATTTCTGCATTAAGTGGTTGAAACTTTTATGTTGTGGTTTTTTTGTGTTGTGCAAGATGAGGGCCACTGAAGATAYGTGTGGCAATGTATTGTTGAGAGGCAATGGGAGATGACAGATAAGCAGTAGCAAAGAGCAATTTTTATGATTTTGGGAAGCCTGTCAAATATATGCATGGATTGGAAAAGCCAATCCAAGAAAACACTGTTACATTGTACATGTACAAACTTGTGCTGTAAATCAATGCACTTTTATAGAATCTCACTGATATAGAATTACAGACTGGGCAAGGCTAGAGGGGACCTCTGAAGGCCATCATTTCCCAGCAGGGCTACCTAGAGACAGCTGCTGAGGGCCATGCCTAGATGGCTTTTGAATATCTCTGAGGACTCCACAAATCCCAGGGCAATCTGTACCAGTGTTTGGTCACCCTCACTGTGCAGACCTGATGATGATTTTCTTGTTCTTGATGTGGCTGGAAATGGTTTTCAGGATGAATTCTTGTGTTACCTCACCAGGGACTGAGGTGAGGCAGACCAGCCCGTAGTTCCCTGGGTCCCCCTTGCCCTTSTAGAAGACTGTAGTGATACTTGCTTTCATTTAGTTGTCATGCACTTGTCTCTGTCACCAGGATTGATCAAATACAATTAATATTAAATACATTAACTTATATTGTGTGACAAAGTAATACGCAAACAAGCTTTGAAGAGCTTTTCCTGCTGTGCTGGATTTGACTTCTTGTACGTCCTTGCATGTTCAGTATTTGTGCCAAAAATCTGTTAGCTGAAATKGGGCTCAAAACTTGTGGTTGAACAAGGGATTTGGACATTTTTTTCTACCAATTATCAAGCAAACATCCAAACTGTCCATCTTTATAATGAAGGATGGTTATTTCTCTTCAATACTGTGAAGGTGGTATATAATATACATTCATGCTTGTGAAAGGAAGCATTTGATTGCACAGACCAGTGATTGTGCTACTTTTCAAAGTTAGTGCTCACTGCAGTTGATACCAATCATATGTCTGGCTTAAATAACGCTTCATTAAAGAGGCCTTTGGGACTTTGATGTGTAGAACAATCCTGAAATGAGGAGGCTATCTTAAATATTTAGCCTGTGGGAAGGCACTGCTTAACTTTAGTCATGGTTTCATTTGTCTAAGTAATATTCTCCTCTTCCTCKTGTTTCATGTAGGTCCTCTCAGGTAAGGCAATAGATGAATCCTTTACCACGTTATTGGCTTACCAGCTGTGATTTGGCAAGTTTGATGTGAATATGCACGTTAGTAGTTCCTGTGGTGTAGCTGCTGAACAGTGGTGTTACTGGTGCAAAATTGGCTAACATTTGGGGAAGGAAGAGGCTGTGCCATAGCAACAATACACTCAGGCTAAATGCTCCATGAGCTTTTAAGCACATGCTTGATTTTAACTGCTTTTTGAGGTGTTCTATCATCCTCACTCAGTCCATACAGAACAGTGCCTTGCTCTGAACGATTGAAGTTTTAGTCTCTGCAAATGTGATAAAACAAGTAGTTAATGCCAGACCAGGTGTTTAAAGACAATTATTTTGAGTCTATGCTGCTTCTCAAWTGCACGCTGTATGCTGTCTTCCACAGTAAGCTGTGAAGGAGGCTGTCAGAATGGGGGGGAATGCGTCTCTGTCAATGGAGTGGTGAAGTGCCTTTGTGCTCCTGGCTGGACAGGATCAAGGTGCCAGGAAGGTGGGTATCTACATTGATGAAAATATTTATATTGTTCAATACTAAATTTGCAGTAACAAAAACATTTAAAAAGTGTCAAAAGACTAGTAAGTATGGAAATGTCATTGCATTATTACAGAAATAAATGACCTACATTATAGGTAAATAGATAAAATAGTGTGAAATTATTTTGCGTTAAGATGTACATCTGTTCCTATTCAAACCAAGATTCATAACACAGTACATATATTTGATTATTTTCATTTACATGGTCCTGGAAATGCTTTTGGAGTTTTACCAGTTGAATATCTGGCCTAGAAGAAAATGTGTTTTGCCATTTTGACTTGTATCATCCTGAATCTTTCAATTCTGTCAGGATGCTTTTACATCAGTTTTATAAATCCTGCTGACTTACCCCTTCTTTTTCTTGTAGCAATTTGTCCTCAAGGTTGTCGGAATAACGGAGCTTGTGTGGCTCCTGGGATTTGTAGCTGTCCAGCTGGATGGGTTGGTAGAGCGTGTCACTTAGGTAAATGGCTTCTGACATTTTTCGTTATTCTTTCCTCTGCTTGTTTGATTTACCAAWCAAAGTGTTCAAATCTTCAGTGCCTAACAAAGCTTCTAGGGARGTATCTTAGAATAACTTGAGAGCTGCTTTCACATACTAGGGCTCTTACATGTATGCATAAAGAGTAGATGGCTGTTCACTTTGGTCATAAACACAGAACTTCTCCACTTGGAAAGAGATTCAGATTTTGGTTGTCACCAAATTAATTACCTGGTATGTCTTGTAAACCAAAAATTACAGAAACATTATTGCTACTGGTGTGGGTCAGAAGCTTCATTAAATTTCATAGACATGAAAAATTGACACCTTTTTTCTTACTTTGTGAAYAAGCTGACAGAATCAACTCCAGGTGTTCTTAGAATGCTGAGTAAGAGAACGCTATCTGTAATCAGGATTAGTACTGACACTCTTGCTGAACAACCACTTCCATTTTCACAAACTTTGATTCACAAAAGCAGGTGATTATAAAGTCTTTAATCTATCCTTCTTGGGCCTTGTATGCTTGTAACTGCACTGCCCTGATGCTAAAGGCAATAATCCYGAGACTACAAAAGGAAAGGGTTTTTTGTTTGCTATCTGGGAGACTGAAGAAAAGCTCGKGTAAACATTGGTTTTGAACTGATCTCCAGATTAAGTCCTGTGCATCTGATATTTTGGCATGSCTGTGGGAATCTAAATCAGGTAGTGTTAGTTCTTCTACTATGTATAKGGTCAAGACAACATTAACAAGTAATATTTTGATGTTCCCATGGATCAAAATACTTGTCTTTTATATTCATCAGTATATTGAGATAGAGGGTGATATTAAAAGCCAAGTGTGGGAGTTGCAGAGAATTTAGAGAATGCTTAGCTCCATTCCCTGCAGCTGCGGTCATGGTGAAAGTGTTCAGATTCTTAATGATAAAATAATCACTGTTCCCACACTAACTAGATCTGTACCAAGTTTGACTTCTTTTGGTGTAGATGCTTATCAATAAATTGCAGCCCCTGGCTTGTCAACTGAACTGGTGGGTAGCAGGGGACAGCTGAAGCTGTGCCCTTGTGGGGGATGAGGAGGGCAGTGTGTGAGACACTGCTTGGGTATGGTGACTGTTTCCTCATGGGTGGGGATCTAAGAATTGTCTTGAAGAAGATTCAGCAGGAATTCTTACTGTTCTCTCACTTTTATGGGGGCATCCATCTCAAAAAAAGCTTGTGTCTTATAGAATAGAAGTTACAGTATTTTAAAAGGGAAATGAAGCATGAATAAGACTAGACATACTGTTCCTGTATTCCAGTGAAGGCCACARTGCCATAAATTGAGAGGCATTGCTTTTCAGTTCTTCCATTATGCTTGTATTTATACTGTCCCAGTGCAGTCACC
This sequence comes from Malurus melanocephalus, assembly GCF_030028575.1. Taxonomy (NCBI): domain Eukaryota; kingdom Metazoa; phylum Chordata; class Aves; order Passeriformes; family Maluridae; genus Malurus; species Malurus melanocephalus. The sequence continues at coordinate 1,238,565 of NW_026623396.1, forward strand.
AGGGAACAATTCTGCTACCACAGTGAGACAAAGAAGAAAAATGATCCTGTTYTGTGCTGAAGACATACTGTGTATCTGGTGTCTCATTTCAGCTGTATGTAAGCTGCCCTGCCAACATGGAGGCAAATGCATCGCTCCAAACGTGTGTCGATGTCGGCTGCCATACTCCGGGCCGCAGTGTACAAARAAAAGGAAGGAATGAAGCAACTTCAGCTGAGATAAGCTGCATTTTTTTTTTCATCCAGCTATACAGAGAGGAAGTCTGCAGCAGTGGGGGACCTTAAAATAAACATGGTGACTTGATTTCAGATAGCTTTTTGCCCTCAATATATTAAGTAAATGCTTTTCTRTATGAAAGGGAAGTATTGCTGATTGTAGCAAAGTTGTTATAAATATCCAACTGTGTGCACTGTATGACACAGGTTTTCTTCTGTTATTTTTTTTCATAAGCAGAAATATTATGTCTTGGTTGATACAGTTGACCTTGAAATAAAATTTTTCTTCAAATCAAGTACTTCAGAATAGGTCTACGCTCTTTTTGATTTTTCTCCCCTTTGACTAGACTTACTATGTTATATAGTTACATTTAAAAAAAAGCACATGAAACAAAAAGTCTTCAATTAAGATCATAAGAAGTGAATGTTAGTTCAAGTGTAATTTGCCTTCAATGAGACTAAACAGTTGCTAGAGGAAACTTGCAGGGTTTGCATCTTTCAGGAATATTACCAAATTGCAAAGCATCTTATTTAAATCATGGTTATCACTTTACGTCTACTTCCTGCCCCTCCCCCTAATCTGTTTTGGATCTCAATCAGCTAAACAGTACTTAAGAAAACCAAAGCAACCAACCACCCCCCATACTTGTTCAGACAATTCTGCTATTACTAATGATGTTCTGCTGTTACATTCTAAAAGCTTAATCCATGCTGATACTCTGAGAGTCCTTCTCTTGACTACTTCTACAGCCATAATATCTGATCATCTCTCAACTTCCGATTATTCTGATTATCTTCCTTATCCCAGTGGGACAGGGAAATGTGATTTTCTTCTGGATACATTGATAATTCTTTTCTATTCAAGAYTGTTGTTACAGGAGCAGTATAATGTGCAGCTACAAACTGCTTGTAAGGAAAAGCTGTGCCTGTCACAAATCAGGTGTGGAGGGTGTTGAGGCWTGTCTTCTGGAGGTGTTCCTATTTGGCTTCCTTTAGGTTTTGCAGCCTTTTGAATGGGCTGCAGATTGGACTGAGACTCCTCTGTTCATATCTCATTTGTGCTGTTGCTCAAATGCTGCAGTTGAGGAAGGTTTTGCCAAAACATGCAACTCGAATCAGTCAACTTTCCAAATGATGCTCAGAGCTTTTTTTTTTTTTTTTTTTTTTTTTTTTTTTTTTTTTTTGAGATATTGATTTTCTTCCAGATGAAACTGGAATCAGTTTTTTTGGGGGGAGAATTTTAGCTATGCATTACTTTAGTCCATTTGCTGGAACAATATTTGAATTGCCTATATACTCCCGTAGCAGAACATGGAGTTCTCATGGGCAGTGACTTATACAGACCTTTTTCTCCCGGGATTAGAAACCACTGAGCAAAGAGGCAAAGGTAATGGGGTCTTCTCAGTTGCCAATCTTCTGTACAAGAGAGAACCCAAACATCCAGAGGGCAATTGAAAGGCAATGGTGTAGTTCATGAGACTCCTGTTTCTGTTATGAGCCATTGCTTGTGTGGCATAGTTGAGCTTTCTCCTGCACTTGCTTTGGAGACTGTTGTCTTTGGTTCAGAGGAAGCCTGCTACAGAGATGTTGTGAAGGATTTCTTGCAGGGGCAGGGCACAACATAGGAGTAGTGCATGGATTTTGTGCTGCTTTTGCTGAGATAACACTGGCAATTTCACACCTGCTAGTGAAAAATGTGGTCCTCATGCATGGAACAAGACTATTTCATCAGTGGTTCTGAAGCAAGTTTGATGATGATGATAATGATGATGATGATGATGATGATGAAGTTCTGTCTCACAGTCCATTACATCATGCCATAATTTAGAAATTCAGGGGTTAGGTTGAATACCTTAGGTGACATACTGGTTGCAGGGAAATGAATGGTAAAAAAAATTACTTGCACTAGACCCAAAAGCGTAAATAATCAGAACTATGTAAATACAAAAAGGCATCATATCTCAGTATTATTCTGAAARAGACTGACTTATACTAGTAAAGACAAAAGTGACAGTAATAGTGACTAGATKCTGGAAGAGATATTGGCATTGTCAGGAGCAATAGACCAGGAGCAGTCATTGAGRGACCTGTAATTGGTGTTTCTGAGCAGGCCAAACCAAATGGTAATTTAAATAGTTTCCTGTTTAGAAATGATTGAAGTAAGCAGTAATTTGATGGCACACAATGCAATGGACTGTTTTCAGAACTACTTGAGTGTAGCACCATCTACTGGCTACAGGGTATTTTTTTTTTTTGGCTACAGGGTTTGCTTTTGAGAAATATTTCTTCTTACCATTCAATGAAATCTTAAGTGAGTTTAAAAGTGATTTTTCTAGTTAGTTAGAGTAGAACAGTCTTAGAATGTATTATTAATGACAAACAGTGTCCCCAGATTATTATTTCCACAGTTCAACATACAKTCACTAAAAGAACTGTCAGTAATTCTTGTCTTTTGTTTGTTTCCTGCTCGCTAGAGGATTGAACACACTAGATACAGCATGTAATTTTTGGAGATGGATGTGTCTTCCTGTGGGGAGCTAGTCATGCGTGCAGCTCAAAGGTCAAGGAAAGCAATACAGAACATGTTAGCGCCCTTATTCTGTAGAGCTGACTGTAACACCTCATACAGATACTCTGGTTTTCACTAAAACAACTGGAAAAATTTTAGGAGTATTGCACTGGTTGCATTTTTGATAGTCTGTCTTTCTAGAGCGTGCATGGAAAAAGGAGGTCTTTCTTCTCTTAAGTTTATCTGCGGGCACTTTTATGTTTTCTGCTCTAAGTGTTTCTGGCCAAGAATGGATTTACTTGGTTTAGCTGTRAATTATCATTTATTGGCTAAACTAAGCTATAGGAAGAAGTTGAGTAAAATGACCTGATACCAGCAAGTGACACTTTTATATGACTTCTAGTCATTAGTAAAACTTTTTAACCCCTACATTTGGGTTTGTATATGTACTCAGATGCCRTGTTTTTGGAATTTAAACTTTGGCTTTTTCCATTTGGACAAATAATGAAATGTGTGTAGCCWATTTGTCAAGTAGCTTCAGTTTGTATACCTAATTACTTAGGGTTTGTGCTGATTCTTTTTCATGAGTTTGATTTTGATAAATGGAAATGTTGACTTGTCTTCTCTGCCATAAAAAGATACAATTAACTTTTTTAACAAGAAAGAGCTTTCACATTGGGGGCCACTTGTGGTTTTATTTTTAAAATCATAGCCAGTGTGGCTATCTGTGGTATCTTCTGTGATACAAGYCCTTCCTTCTGGAAACATTAATTGTACTGAATTTTAAAGATCTTTTTGAGATYRGGGGCAAAAARTCAATGAGGACTTGGGAGAATTTCTGCTGGCCTGCAGAACGAACAGAGTTGTACAACCAGGTAGTGAATGGATGATGTACATAAGGTACCTTCCAGCACTCTTTAGGATCTAAAGAAACCATGCAAGAAGATTCAGTGAAGATACCAGTGTTCTGCATAGTGTGGTAAGAATCAATGCAAAATCTTCAGTTTAATACAAGCTGCCCTTCATTCCTTCAGAGTGGAACAGTGCCAACTCCAACCCTTCTCCCCACTCCAAAATCCCCTAACTCTTCTGGGCCTAATTTCAGGTTGCAATTCTAGCAGTTTGTTAACATCTGTACACAAGCCCTCTAYATGCTTCTGCATCTTGTTACACTGAGCAATTTTACTGCATTGTTGCCATRTGCTTTCTAATTACAGTGAATTCTGTTTCATGTGTATGATGAACAACGTAGTAACAAAATAATTTCAACTAATCACATAATTACTGGGCAGTTTTGAAGTAGCTATTTGGCATTTGGCACGTCCTAATTTTTCCGCACCATGTGCTTGCTGGAAAATAGCAAAAACAGCACAGCTTAGCACTGAGCATTTTTAGCTACTGTAGCAAAACTCTGGCTGTGCTTTTGTTCACACAGCTTGCATTTGGGAAATGTAAAAGAAATAATTTCTGTCTTTCAAAGCATTGAAAATAAATGGCAAATACTAACAGTTACGATAAAAAAAATCCCCTTTATTGTGCCTGAAATCCTGGAAATGCACATATATGTATGGATTAAGTTTTTGTGAAGGATATATGTATGGATTAAGTTTTTTAAGGATTGCACAAAGTCATTAATCAAAGTTCTATTAGCAGTGCTCCAGGCAGATGTTATCTTTTTTTTTTTGCACAGCACCTCTACAACTGAGACATGGAACAGCAGTGATTACAATATGAGATTCTGTGATATTGATGTGTTTTCACTTTAAAAATTTTTCCAGAACCACCTTAGGATGATTCAAACTATCATCCTGAGGCAGAAGTTCCAAGAGCTAGTCAGGTTTTGTTYATTGACATCTTTGTGAGGTGTGAGAAGGGAAATGGTCCAAGAGGAGTAGGTTTTAACTAATACAACAGTTCCCAGATAATCAGGTTATCAGCCACGTGGATACTTGATTGAAAGAAACTTATGGAAACACTTAAATTTAAAATGCAAGTGGGAAATTGGACATTTTTTAAATTCACCAATCAGGCACTTGGAAATCCAYCAGGTGTCATTCTGGAATGATGCTAACCTCTCAAAATGCTGGCTTACTTTCCAAAATAGCTTAAGAAGACTATCAAAAGGTGATGAGAAATGTAGGTGCAGAGCTGCTAACAGCTATGATTTGGCAATCAGCTTCCTAGAATGGCAGTAAATGGCAAAATTACCTCTGTTTTCTTTCTCTTCAGAATTAGAGTATATAAACTGAATATTTCTCAGGAGAACAGAAAGTCATGATGTTTATTTTTGGTTTAAAAAACCAATGCAGTAGACTTCAATGGCTTAGCTAAGGGRACGACTGTGTCTGTTACCAGAGCTCACTTTGTTATGGCAGGAACTGAAATGTCTTTCACAGTTTTAGGAGAAGATAGRCAGTCCCCTGTAGGCAACTTCAGAAAAACTGGAATTTTATTTTCTCAAAAACTATCTGGCAGCTGGTAGGTGCTAACAGTTCATTGGAGCAACAGATAATGATAAAGAAATCCTCTATGAAGTCTTTACAAATACTTTCTGATGTTATAAGGATGGATGGCATGACATACAACGAATTTCTCCTCTTATTAGTTGCTATTTTAAGATTCAGCATTACTGAAAGCATTGWTAAATTTCCCTAAGTGACTTGGGGACAAAATTTCCTTTTATTACTGACTGCCATTTTAGACAGGGACATAGAAGTCTTAGAGACACAGGAATAATTCAGTAGCTGGGTATTCAAAATTGTGGCTGTAATGAAATCAAAACAGAAAAAAATGGGATCTGGCTTCTAGCTGCAAAGGCTTGTCATAGATAAATCAGTCATTCTGCACCTAGCTGACTGTTAACAAGACAGGAGGCCTTGCCTTCATTGTTGGTAGCTCAGCCTCAGTTCAGGTTTCCCCCCTTCCTTGCTACTGGCTTGTCTTTATAACAAGACTCATGTAAATACAAAACAAAGAAATAGTTCTGCTTTTTCTTCTGTCCACAGCCAAATAATATGTATATTAACAATGCTTACAAACAGAATGGACCACTCACATGCACTGAAGTGCTGCCCTCCTTGCTAGAGTCACTCAGCAGCTGCTACAGTCTTGTTCCCTCAACAGAAATTCCATACATCCTCAAACAAACATCAACAAATGGCAGAATCTTGGGCTCAGTCCAGTAAAGATCTGCAAGTCTGTTGCAGCCAGTAAAGAGGCTGTGGGGCTTATGCATGAGGTAGCAAAAAATTRTAGAAACATATATATCTTTTAATGACTACAAGATGGTTGTTTTGAAGCTTGACAATATTTGTGACTAATACGAATCTTTTAAAATAAGGCTTTAGAATATTCCTTTCATTTAAATGAACACTGTAATTGCCTTCAACCCTTTTGCTATTTTCATGTCTCATACATCCATGCAGCGTTGCCACTGAATTGCCACACTTCTTCAACCATGATGTCTTTGTACCTTGGAGAGAGGAAAAAAAATATTAAAACCAGACTTTAATGATGCAACCCATTTTTATGATAAAGTTTATGAAACAATTTTAATGAATCTCTGCTTGCCTGATACACAGAAACACAACATTAACTTAAACTTGTGCATATAGGTTTTTTGTTTCCTTAAGGAAATGTGMCATTTTGATCAATATATGATGCAGCACTGTCTGACTGATCAACAATATATATTTTCYAGACTAAAAATACACTAACTCCATGCAGGACATATTTATGAAAACATTTAAATCAAAATTATTTCTGTCTTTGGGTCACATTTTGGAAATCCATATTGCAAACATTACAGTCTTATTGATGTAGGATGTGCAGTTTCATACTTTAATAATATGTTTAATAATATGCATTTCTTTGTTTCAATTGCTGAAACACATCTACCCCATCTCTCAATTCTGCTGGCACTAGAAACGTGTCTAAATGCACTGAAATTAAAAGATAAGAAACACCATATATGATGCAAGAAGAACAGAATGCTTTTACATCAGACATAAAAAAAAGTTAGTTTAACAAAATATTTAACTAAATTACTTCAGTGAGTGAGTGTCAGCACTCAAGCAAGGCAAACCAATAGAAAATTGCATGACAAAACAGAGAAATGGTCATCATTCCCTATGATACAAAAAAGTAAAGTTATTCCCAAGTTACACTTGGGGATAAGTCACATTTGTATAAAAAAAGGATGAACTGACTGGCAATGTAGTTAGTTGGGAAAAGATCAGGGCTTTACTTGATGCAAGCTGAGAAAGTCAGCTAAAATGGGGCCAGATGCTGAAAAAGAAAACAGTGGTTGTGAAGAGGATAGTTATCAATTCCTACTGCAYGACAAGAGACAATCAGCTTAATCTGAAACAAAGGAAGTTTTGTGTTCAGTGTTGAAAACAAATCTGTAAGTATGAGAAATTAAAAATTACTGGAATAGCTCTTAGGAATTTCATTAATTTTCCCTTGCTGCAGAACGAAAGGAAGCAATGAGACAAAATACACATTTGGCATATATCATGCTGYTTCATTGGACAAGGGTGGAATAGTTAGTTGACTCCCAAATCACTGTATTGTGATGGTGTCTTGACTCAACACGTACCTGAATTTTCTTCCCACAGAGGACTCCAGTATAACCTGGACGACAAGAACACATGTTGGGCAGTACACACTTGCCTCCAAACAGACACTTCTGGTYGCACACAGCTGAAACAGGAGAGGTACATATGTGGCTTTATTCGTGGACACACATTGGTGAAGGAAAAGTGGATGCTAACTCTCGATACTTATATATATATGTTTTCTTAGAGGAACTTGGAAGGTATTTTCACAGAGAAACACCCCTCAGTGTAAGGAGACTTAAAGGCCATGTAGAGCCAACAATGTTCTTACATCCATCCCATCCCCTTTTTGCTTTGATGCAGATGTAACATGAGAATGTAGCAAGGTTATGAAAAAGACTGAGCAAAGAACAAGAGTAAGGTGCTTTTTAGCACATCTGACTATTTCAAGCTACTGCAGTGRCCTCTGAGGGCTTGCAGCAGCAACAGCACTAGAGCAAGGCAACACATACTGCCATGGTCCCAGAGTGCCATCAGATCCTGGAGGGCTTCAGAAGGGGCAGAGCAAGCTCTACTCTTTATTCTGCCTTTGATGCAGACGTGGCTAAACTACAGCCAGGGTATGGGACTTCTGTGCGCTGCGTGTGGCTGAAGCGTTCTGAACTGGGCTGAAGGAAGAGGTCTGAGGTCACATCGTTCTTACGTGTTTGACACTGGATGCCTTCCCACTGTGGGGGACAGTGACAGGTACTCGGTCCAATACACTCCCCACCATTCTTACATTCCTGAAGACAGATTGCTGCACAAATATCATAACAAAACTTGGTTATATCCCATGTAGTTACATTGAGTTATTATTCACATTTCAGGATGCCCACAGGAGGGGGARTGCTTTTCATACACAAGAATCACATCATCCTCACTCAAATTACCATCTAAAACCAAAAGGATATTAAGAAGAGAGGCAACTAGAAACAAGAAGCCCTACAATCAAAACCCATATTGAGATATTTTGATGCATCACAGATTGCTACAAAACCCTGAAATACTGAATTAAATCAGCACCACTAAAGAGCTTTTTTCCAAATTTACCTTTCTAAAGCACATCTTGGTGAGAGATCKTTTGTGTCATGCAACTGATGAATCAGCTGATAAATATTTGATCCAATATTTGTTTATGAGACATTTGTCTGCACATTTGTCCCTGCTTATTAAGCTATGATCTATCCCACCATTATTTCCATTCATTTTTAGCTGACTATTTGATAATGAAATCTCTCTTCCACAGTGTTCAAGAATATCTCACCCCTGTACATACTGGTAGTATTTTTTAAAAAACAAAACAACCCCTTTCCAATAATTACAGAAAGTAATACAGGGAAATTTATTTTCCTCCATGCCACTAGATAGCTCATTGCCCACATCAGTTCTCAAACCTAGGATGGATACTATGACAGCCACTAACACTTAAGCTATGGGATTTCTACCAACCATCCTCATGCTGATTTTCATGCAGACTGTGCTATTATCCATGCTGACAACATTTATTTATGCACTATCAATRTCTCTATTAAGATATGTGACCCAGAGATGTGCAACCATTACAGTCCTATTTCTACCTGTCCTAAAGAGCTTGTGCCCATTGCACCTTTTATTCCCATCACTTCCAGCTGTTTCCAGTTTTCCAGTCTTTCACTGAACTTCTTTTTCTATTATATCTAGTTTTATATCCTAGAGCACAAGTTGTGTTTCTTCCACTTTTTTGACTCATCTCTTTGCAGAAATGCTGATGTCTCTTATTTAGACAAGAATTCAAAAAGAAACAAATAATATTTGCTATACGAGAATTTAACAGTTATTTTGGTCTCATGATTCAGCCTAAGAACTGCATGGTATTAATTCTCCATCCTAAATTTGGGTGCCACAATACTGACCACTATTTTTTCGATGTGTATATGTGTATATATTCTTAAGTTCTTTGGCCCTAGCTATGTATTACCTGAGTGGACAGAGTTGCCCTGAGTCATACATTATTTTAAGGTATGATTCTCCTGGTAACTGCAAGGTACTTACGAGTGTTGCATCTTTTCCCTCTCCATCCTGAAGGACAAGAGCAAACGTTTGGGCCTACACATCTGCCTCCATTCATACACCTTGGCTCACAGATACCTTAAAATCAAGAATATCTGCTGTTTAATACATTCCACTGATTACAGTGTAATCTGTTGGTTGTTTTTGGATCACAGAAAGATTTTAACACTGGCTTACTTTTTTCACATCTTCTGCCTGTGTACCCATCAGGACAAGTGCAGACATTATTTCTCATGCAATGACCACCATTCTTACAAGGTGGTCTGCAGACAGCTAAAAGATACAAAGGAAAAAGCTGTAATTTGCACTTTGTCTGACTTAGTGATAAACTTATAGGAAATAAGAGTGCAACACTAAGATTCTGACAGCTTGTATGGACATTCAGCACTATCAGGCCTACCTTGTAAAAATCATATAAATGATTTTTAAATATAAATCATATTGGTTCAAACATCAATARTAAAGACAAATTCAGATAGAAAGGGGTCAAGGATGGCAACTGTATGTGTACATGAGTATCCAGACCACACATAACATACAATAGAACTGGTTGGAAGCTGCTTAAATGTTGAATGGAATACTAGACTAATTTTGAGTCTTCATTCTCCTTGGACAGTTGTTGAATCAGCCAGAAAATCTAAAAAATAATGTAATCTCTGTTTTGCACCACTTCTCAGGTGCAAGACTTAATTGTTAATTTTGTGTCTTAATGTTTTCTCACRGATTTCCTCATAATGGCAACTAAGGAGTAGGGAAAATAAAAAAAGAAAATGTTACCATTCTGACAGCGGGCACCAAAGAATCCATGTGGACACAGGCAAACATCTGGCTTAGTACAGGAGCCACCATTGAGACACACAGGATTACACATTGCTGCAGAAACAGGGTCAGGAATAGTGGGAAGCATGACATCCAAAAAAAGTCTGAAAAATATGTTGTCTCTTTCAAGGAATCAAACAACTAAGATAACTGCAAGTAACATCATTTCCACAGAATTTTTATCCCAAATTAATGGATCACTATGACTTCCCAGAGGTGCTTCTGGATGACATGCAGAGACACAAGGGAGTGTAGGGGTTCTGCAGCAGTGAGCATCTGCCCATTGCTGCCACCTGAGCCACACAGTTCCAAATTTTGAACTCTGGGGGGTCCAATGGACACTCTCCCAGGAACATGGAAGTTGCAGGAGTGTTACCTGTACTGCAGGTAGGTCCGTACCACCCAGGTTTACACTGGCAGRTGTCAGGAGTGAGACATTCACCACCATTTTCACAGTGTCTGCTGCAAACCACTGCCATCCAAGAAGTTGGGCAAAAACATCAGAGAAGGCAGAGAAGGAGACAGGGAGAGTGGGAGAACATGAAAATGATAAGTTACAAATTATGCTTCACTTGTTTTTCAGTTCTTTCCMAAAAAWTAACACTGGGAATAACATACAATTCCACTAGCCAAAGAGGAATTGCTGAACAGAATAATCCAGTCTCAAACCCATAACAGCTAACACCGAATGGTAAAGGTAAATAAAATGTCTTTTCAAGCAAATAGCCATTAAAAAATCTAAACCAAATGGGAAAGGCAATACTAATAGACCAATGGACCATGTTACATGGTGCAAGTGAAGCTGCATGCACACAGTGACACAAGATGACAAAGATATTAAAATATCATGGCTGGGGAAAACCAGCCATGAATCACTTATTCAGGAAAGCATCTCATTCTCTTTAGTACTGCTTCACAAAGAGCAGCTTCTTTTTGTTGCAATTGAAACTAGAACAAGGAAAACTGAAAACCCAAAGTCCTGGGATCTGGAGAGGAGACAAATGTAGGACTTTCTGAATTCAGGGTCAATAATGCAATGGTGAATTCACATTCAGGTGAATYATATATAAGCAGCATGTCTACATTTGGACTCTTGGAAGGATAAAAATTACCTGTATAAAATTTACCCAAAATTTGGAGTTGCCAAATTGCTGCAAGTACAATTTGAAATACAAAAGCCAATTTATGTGAGATGAAGTAATTCCCATCTTTCAGCTATGATCACAGCAAATTKTTCAATTTTCAGGCCAGGTAAAAAGAAAAAGACATCATACTGTGGCTCTGAATTCAATTTTCCCATATCCCAGTCTTTCTGACACACCATTCACTGACACCAACTTCTGAATGTACCCCAGTATCTAGCCAGTCTGAGCTGATAGAATTTAAAAAGCTTCCAGGAAAAATGAAACATCTGTGGTTTTAGTATCACACAATGTACTCAATTTTTCCCTGCTTGAGAATCATAARTAATAAACTATTTGCAACTTTTATRGTGCATTATGTTTTCAAAGTTATGTGCAAATATTACCTGATGTACAAAAAGCCCAAGACTCTTCAAAGAGGCACAGGTATTATGTCATTTGCTAGCATTAGAGAGAAAGCATGAAAAATTTAAACCCCAATTTGCTTTCTTTCTCCTGAAGAACAGGAAAAACGCTATTTTTCTCTTATCTCTTTTGCTTACTTGTATCGCATCTTGGTCCCACAAAACCATACGGGCAGGTGCAGAGGTTTCTGGCCAAGCATGTGCCTCCATTTTGACACGGTGGTTTACAGTGTGCTGCAGATACAGAATTATGTTGTTCATGAAATCACCTCTAGAAAGATTCATGGACTGGTTATGCTTTATAGAAAAGGAAATGTTAATAACTGACAGTGAGCAAAAAATAACTGGAAATAAAGGAAATACGTGCAATGCCTTTTGACAAGGGCAAGTGATTTCAGTAGCAGTATGAAGTCCCAACTGCAATGGTCACCCTGAAGAAAAGAAAGCTGACACAATTTCCAGACAATGCTTCCCACTCTTCAGAAGTGTTTAGCTTAGAGGCAACTGCATTCACTGATGAACTGCTCTACTTACTAAAAGCTAATTTTAGGAATATCCAATCATAAGCAATATTTACCATGTATATCAAAAAAATCAGGATCTATACCAATATGTAACTCAAGAGTTCTGTTAAAGTGACAATAAAATGAACACACCTTTTTGCTGTCAGACGAACAGTCATGGGAGTTGCTCACAGCATCCTTTGGGTAGRTATGGATTTAAAAGCAAAAGCTACTATATTTACCTTCCTCGCAAGTGGAGCCACTGTATCCTGGCAAACACTCACAGACGTTGGGCTTTGTGCACTTGCCATGGTTCTTGCAATCAGGTCTGCATACAGCTGTACAAAAAAAAAATCTGCAGCACTCTGGAAATCACTAATTTGTGCATTTAAGTTACCACAGGCAAAATTAACATGCCATACTCACCAGCCAGACAGTTATAACCAGYGTAACCAGGCTTGCATTTACAAATATTGGGTGCCACACACTCCATATTTTTGCCACATGGTTGTCTACACCTTGCTGAAAGGCAATTAAGAAAGCAAAGAAAGGAGTAAGGGAAATTAAAGTGCCATTTCAGCACAATGTGTCTCATCTCATGTCGTGAACAAATCACAGAATCCACTATATCCCTACCCATAAATGGGGAGTCCCAGACACATCAGAAAAGTATTTTTAAGTACAGCCAAAGAACTAAAAGCCTGGAGGCTATGCCAATATTAATAATGAAAGTGAGAAAATTCAATACACCACACTTTCCACTGATTATACAGTAAMAATATACTTTCAAGTTACAAAGACATCTCAATATTCTTTTCTTCAAAGCATTTATGTGCAGTTATTTGTAATACCTCTGCAAGTGAAGCCATCTCCGTAATAACCGTAAGGACAACGACCACACTTGGCGCTTCCATCCTGACTTGGCTCACAGGATACGCCAGGAAAACAGGGTAAATCAGAACAGGTCACTGCTTTAGGAATCACTGTTTCACTCAGTTGTTCAGGAAGCATTTTTGGTGGGACGGTGGCTTCAGCAAGGGCAAAAGGTAAATGACTCAGTTTATGYTTAGCTAACAGGTGCAGAACTCTCTGAGCATTTCCACCTTTGAATGCTTTGTTTGGGAAAGAATGTCCTTTGCTTACACCTGCTCTGCTGCTAGGGGAAGTCTGCCTGCTGGTCTCAAAATAGCTGGAGGTCTCAAAATAGCTGGAGGCCTCAGCTTGTGCCCTTGTTTTCTTCTCAGATGATACAGCATGGCTGCTTGAAGACACAGTCATTACAGCATGTACTGAAGAACTGTTTTCTGTGTCAGCAATGTGACCACTGATGGTGCTCAGAGCATTAGCAATGTTTCCAGTAACCACAGGTTGTACAAAAGCACTGCTCTGAGAAGCAGGTGCCTTCCAGGCAGTGATTGCTTTTGCTGTGGAGGCTGGTGGCTTGCTGCTACTGACCATTTCTGGAGAAATAAATCTCTTTGGGACATCTGTTGAACTGGGAATATAACTTGATGTGCTTAAAACCTTCTCAAAGGATGATGGCTGAAAACCTGCAGTATGTTAAAAGAAAGCGGGGAGAAATATGTGAATACCATCAGACTCTTCCTTTTGAGGGAGGGCAATATTTTCTGAACAGATAAACATACAGCCCACTCATTCTGTGCTTCAGGAAGTCTCTCCTTGTGCTATRTGAGAATGTAAGTACACAGTAGAACCCACTGACAGAATTAGAGAAGATCAAGGTATTCTGACTATGACTTTTCTCATGGCCTTTTCTTGGCTAGAAGATAAGGAGAAAGCACCATTTATATGAGGCACACAGAAGAGATTTTCCCATATTAGGTCAATAAATAAATTTACTGCCAGAGCAGATTATCAGCTCCTTACACTGCTTTCAACTAGGTAACTGAAGGAATTTAAAGAAAAGATATTGCATATGGTTCATCAGGGTGTCTAAGCACTAGAAGCAGAGATGATAAATCCACAAGTACGTAGATGCTTATACAAACTGATACAAACCATGGACAGTATTCTAGGTGAATAAGCCATCAACTTGTAGCAAAAGTATTACCATGTTTTAGTCTCCAAACTTTTAAATCAATTTTCTAAACGTTTCTACATGGGTTTTAGTAGTGGGATGTTTTGACTGTTTAATAAACATCAGAGACTGACCCAGTCTCTCACTGAAAAGAGTGCAAAATTAATGATAAGTTCTTCATATTCTGACCAGGGAAAGTGTGTGGTTTGTGGAAAGGAGTACAGCACTGTGATCCCAGACTGGTAGACTACTGCATATGCAGTGTTAGCATTATGGAGCAGAGGCATGAAACCCTAACCCATTTATAATTASAAAATGGTCTACAAAATATTAACCTTTACTGAGTCGTATTAAAGTGTGGTCTCCACTGCTGAAAAGAAAACCATTTTGCAGCTGATGAAGAATTATCCAGCACTGGCASTGCAGTGACAGAGTCTTCATTTTCCCCCAACAACAATTCAGAGATAAAGGGAAAAGACCCTCGAGAATTGCCCGCAAAGAAACCCCCAGCAGGCACAGACCTGGAAATGCCAGCACCTGCATTTACAGGGTTTAGAAATAAAGACATTCACTTGTTTTCATTCACATATCCTTCACCTTTCCTTTGAGTTAAAGGAGGAAAATGGCATTCAACATAATGCCATAAACTTTTGCTTATCTCATATAACAGATGTCCCTATCCCCATGTTACCTATTTTATGTCACTGGTTAGTCACAAAAACAAAAGGCAACCGTAAGAGTGTCATATATCACACTGTTCATAAAATGACTTGAMTGACCTAAGGGATTTGTTGATATTGACATTTCAGTCTCATTTTTTCAGATCAGAATGCAACTCCAGTAATTAATAAATTGTGTCAAACTGAAAAATAAAGTGAATAGCATAAAACTGACTGGAACCTTTATTTGCCAGCTATTTTCTTATCAGTATGTGAATCAGAAATTCCATTTTCTTCATGAAAAAATCACCTTTATTTCCTCCAACTTCTCCTGTGGAATCCTTTCTTTCAACATCARTGTCTTCAAAGCTTTCTGAAAAGATGTGAAGGCCCATTAGTAGTGCACAGAGGTAGCTACGTTTGCTTAAATTTAAATAAATTACAAACAGAATTAAAGTTTTACTACACAAAAACAACTCAAAATTCAGAAAGCATATAAAAATTGAGAAATGTTTCTTAAAAGTTTTTTAACAGAGTACTTTAAAAATACAAGTTATTCAGTAATTGTATGTAAATGAATGCTTGGAACTGCCTTGATTAGGGTAAATAGTCCTATGTTAATTAACCTAATAGAGATATATTTTTCAATAACTTATTAATAAATTTTGATATTATGAAAATTAAGAAAAATGTAAAAAATATATTTAATTGTATTCTACTCTGATGTAAAAAAATGAGAGTGTGGTTTGTATCTGTTTTTTTCTACACTGGAAAAAGTGTTTTACAGTTGTGTTGACCCAGTGCAGTCTGATGTTGCCATCAGCAGAGACACAGCCCTGCTTTGCTGAGTGCTGAAAAGAGTTCTAATTTATTGTTGGAAACATGAAGCACAATCAAAGATATTTTATCTCAATGACAATTAGACAATAGCATTGTCTGAAAATTAAATAATTTTACCATGACATGACTTCCCGTCTCCTTGCAGATTATTTGGGCATGGACCACAATAGTAAGAACCAAAAGTATTGAAGCAAAATACTCCAGGGAAGCAAGGATTSGATGCACATTCATCAACATCTTCTTGACAATTTTTACCTGTATTGAAATACAGATTTAATTTTTTTGATAATATTGTGTCACTGGACTTTGATGGTGTGTTTAAAATATGCAATGTATGCAAGTGCTGAAATAAAAAATAAATGCAATAAAGCATTTCAGCACACCTAATAAGAACAGCTAATCAGGTTTGCTTATTGCAGAACATGGAGAAGACGGGCTATGGGGACTACATGTTTATCTCAYGTATTTCTACATGTTGCTGAATTTACCTTTGCAGACAAAAACAATGGAAATTAGCTTTCATAATGAACTAAAATAAACAACCATTATAGTCATGCAAGAAAAATCCTGAAGTAAGTCATATATCTGTACCACAAGTCCATTAAATTTCTTCGTAATGTAAGTTATTTACAGTGAAAAATTAAAAAAGGAAATTGTGGATATAAAAACACCTATTCATCACTAAAAATGATAAATGCATGTAAATAAAGTAACAATTTACCTTGAAGTTCGTGTGGACATTCACAGTAATAGCTGTTTATTCCATCCACACATCTGCCAATACCACACTGGTTAAGTTTACAGTCATCAGTATTCACTTGACAGAGATCACCTTCAAATCCAGCCACACACACACAAAGATATCTTCCACTTCCAGGTGGGAAATTAATGTTTGTCACACACGAGCCATTATTTAGGCAATCACATGATTTTACACTGACCTACAAGACACGCCCAATAAGACAGTTTTCTTTTTTTTTTAATGAACTAGCAATGAGGTCTGTAAATAAGTATCTTAAGCAATTTATTAGTAGGTGTTATTTTACTGTAATATTCATTACCTCTATTTCAACCTTAGTTGTTGCATTGCAGTCATCTGTCAAAGAAAATGTTAATTTATGCAGATTCATTGACACAGCTTTCCACACAAGGAGACCTGATGGGGAAAGACTGGCACCTTCTGGACCAGAATCCAATGTGAAATGAACAGCAGAGCCTTCTGCATCTGAAGCCAAAAACTGATACACAAAGTCTTCTCCAAAAAACGTCTGTAGTGTACCCTGAGAAGTTTCAAGCACCGGAGGCYGGTTATCTGTAAGAAAGGAGGTATTTTCCTCTTTTGAGCAAAAGCTTAAATATACTTATTAAAATTAAAAGCAACGTTTCTTTCTACTACATAAAACACAGGCATTTATTTCTCTTGAATTCTAATGTCATTCGAATGGCACAGGAAAAATACTTGATATTTTCAATACGAGTGAGTGACTGCTCCAAGCAGGAATCCACCCACAGTGACAAAAAACATGGAGGGAGAAGGTGGCATAATCAGTGTCTGCTAAATCCTATCCTTTTTCTGGCATCATCCTCCTTGCAGAAGAGGCTGTGTTCCCTARCATTGGAGCGTTGCCTCTGGATTACATTCTGTTCTCATTTCTGACTTTGGCAGTGTTRAGCTCCAGTCCATAACGCGTCTCTAACATGGAAATCCCTTGACTCCCTGCTGTATGAGTTTCATTTCATTGCTTTCATTCACGACTCATCCTTTTGGAACAGGAGGCTTGGTCAGCACAAGTCTGACCTGGGACAAATTCACCAAGACAGGCACCAGAAGTCCCAATCAGACAGGACCTTTCCTAATCAAGGCAGAGTCTTGACTTCATGAGTCTTTCACGCATGAAGACACTGATGAAATGTGTGGATTTGCAATGTTATGGACTTGGGTTGGCAGGACAAGCTGGATGATTAATATTAAAGTTCTCAGAAACATTCTATTTGATGAAGGGAGCAATATGCATATCCAAAGACTCAAATCTGAACCAAAAGAGCTAARACTTCTAGGTCAGAACTTTGTACTACAGAGAAGGAAAGTGAAAAATTTAGATTTAGCTGTCCCCTTTATAGTATGGTTTCTAAGTGGACTGAAGTAAAACAGTCTTGGATACACTTTCAAGTATTTAGGCCATATACATTTGCCATCGTGCAAATGATGCACATATATTAAGTGGCTAATAAATATGACATCATTTAATTCAGTTTGTGATCYCCACTTGTTTGTTATCAGAGTAATTCATTGAAAAATACCTGKTACACCTTTAAGTTGAAGACAACCATATGTGGATGTAGCTGTGCTAAATATCAAGACTCCAAAGTGYTAATTGGACTGAAAGTTGTTAATTTTCACTAGTTATTTTTAACAGCTACTGCAGGAGAKTCAGCAAAAGAAAATTAAAATATTACATGTATGGTCTGGAAAGGAAAATATAATTTTCAGAAACTAACAGAAATGTCACACACYTACCTTGTTAAACTTTAAACATCACTATTGCCAGAAATTTAAGAACTTAGCAGACTTTCAGCTTCTAGGTATTTAAAAAGAACTATTTAGAACTTACTTTCAACAACTGACCAGGTTAATTTTGATAAGTCAGGTCTGCACACTAGGCAAGGGCTGGTTGGATTTGTGTCTCCTTCACCGTAACAGAGTCCATTTATGTTGCATGTTTTCTCCTTTCAGAGAAATGAAAATGTGATTCATTACTGTTTTTGGTTATCAAACTGGTTATGAATTTGTAAAGTGTCAAATAAAAGCTAATCATTCTGCACTTCCAGTAAACAACTAAGCTTGATTTTAAATCTAAACAACTGACAGTATGTTTGGTTTTATTTGGTTATATAAAGTGCTTTTTTTACATTTAAAATTGCCTTCTATTTCTGTGCACTGAAAATCCCTGTTGGAAACAAGAACAGGGTATGTTCTGCTAATYTGTCTAGATTTTTTTTCCTACATGAAAATATGCACATTTTCATAATAGAGAGTAGTGAAACACATACCTTTAATGTACATAACCCAGATTCTTCTGGTTCACATGCCTGGCAAGCTCCATCATATAATATCATTGTTTTAGAGTTGCTATAAACAAATCCATCATTAGAAATCTGCAAGGTGAAYGGTAAAAATGGATTAACTGATACAGGTATAAATATGTCACCCCTGTTGTCTCCTAGCATAAGCTGCCACTCATTAATAGACAACTACMTGCAGGTAATTAAACTCTCACAAGAGTCATCAGAAATCTAATCAAACCTGCCAATGAGTCTAGGCAGATTTTGACCACACGCAGATGTCTACTTTAAGGTAAATTGAATTCTATGTAGGCTCTGTTGACCTTATCAACCCCATCAGTGTGACAGCTCAGATATCTGCTCACACAGGGATTTGTACATGAGGCTGAGCTCAACTCAATTCTACCAAAGATGGATTCAAGGTCATTTGACATACTTTTGGGTAACTAYCTGTYCTTTCACTTCTACTCTTGAAGAATRTAGGACCCAGGTAGTATCTACAAGCCCCCTTAGAGGAGAACATTGTCAAATGACACTCAACACATAAGCTTAGGTRACAAAACTGAGACTCCAAGTTAAGCAAGCTGACTTCTCCCTTTAGTACCATTAAATAAAGGATAATATGTCTATGATCTATTTTCATCTTAATAGGAGTATTTGCAAGTGAATATTTGAAATTTCTGTGAGTACCTTTATTTGCCATCTGGCAATGGGGTTATCATCAACCACATCCATGACATCAGACTGCTGGACATCATTTGGTAACTGGCAGTCGACAGTCCTGGCATCTTGGAAGGCAGCTGGCATAGTTAGAGGTTCTCCAGGAATCCATTGTCTATCGATATACTGAATGTTAAGACAGAAAATTTGTTTTTCACTGAAATACGTCATGAAAACATTTTTACCAAAGAACTCCCCATGTATGGCATAGTGTTTGAACAAGTCTAATGTCTCTGGATTAGGATGCAGTGGCAAAAAATTAGGTGATATTATTTGCACACAYAGATTTTTATCTAAGCCTGCTACCGTGCAAGAATAGGCAGAGAAATCTTTCCTGACCCAGTTCCTCTGGCACTGCATGGCCAAGGACAAACAGTTCTTATAGCTGGAAAGAAACAGGAGGGTGAAGCCCTTGGTGACCCTCAAACACCACTGATCTGACGTGAAAGTGCCTCTGTTCCACTCCATCCCTGCTCCCATGTGAGGACAGGCTTCAGTCAAARGAACAGATAAGGGTTTTGGCAGGGCTCAGGAATCATTCTGGGTGCTGGGGCAATACTGGCTTTTGGCCATTTAGCCATTGTWAAAAGCAATAGATTGTTCAGTAGAACAAGGCACCATTGACCTGCAGACTATTCTTCTACAGACTATTCTTCTAAACTGCTGTGAGGACAAGGCATCTGAGGATCCATTTTAAGAGTTCAAGAAAACAGAATAAGGGTGATAATGCTTTTTGACTGAAGTTTTGATGTGGAAGTAGGGATAAATATGGAAAATTAAAAAAAATTAGATGAAGTAAGAATCCAGGCAGACTAACAATCAAGAGAATAGCAAGCAAAAAGAATTTTGAGCTTGACTAGTTTTTACTGAGCTGGCATATCTTTTTAGCTACTGGAGTCAATCAAGACATTTATTCAATCTCAATCCACACATGCAGAGTTATCAGCTCTATATTCCTTGCCTCTTTTTTTTTAACAAATAAAATAAACACTTTTGCTAAAAAGACATATGTGTTACTTCTGTTCCAACCAAACTTTTTTTTTTCTTTTAACCTATACTCAGTTAAGGAATTTACAGCAAGGATAAGTATAAAAGCYAAATATTTCTAAATATGTAATTTTGAGAGCATTTAGTACTGTGACCTTTGAAATGTGATACAGTCTACTTCTCCAGAAATCTTTTGTAACTAGCTGGAGGCTAGTTCAGCTAATTTTTTCATAAACAGTTTAACCTTTCAAAAACCAATTAAAAAGCCTTCAGATCTATAAGCATTCCAGCTCATAAGGTTCATAGAAATTGGAGCTCAATGTAAAACAGAAGGAAATAAAACCATATTTTTGTTTTGCAGAGGTTAAACACACTCTCATCCTTTACATTTAAATTCTGCACTGCTGTAATCATAGGTTCCTGGCCAAGCCTGTACCAAGTATCTACCTAAATTGGATAAGACAGCCCAGGAACAACAGATTTAACATTTCAAAAATGAAAACATTGAAAAGAAAAATAAATTCTAAATTCTATCAAAATGCCTCTTCTACAAAATGTTGATCATTTCAGTTCAATCTTAAAATATGTGCAGCTCTAMACTGTTGCAAATCCACTGACATTTCTTTAAAGTCACTATTACTCCAGCCTGAAAAACTAAACAAAACAAAACAGTACACAAACTTCCTTTCTTTTCTATTCTCAAGGTAGAAATTTGCAGCTTTCTCCTCAACTGCACCTAACAGCGGTAAAATGACTCTTGCCGGTGAGCAGATCATCACTAAAAGTGACTAATAAGGAAGTTTTTATGTTGGGAGCCAAACACAACACCACCAAGAGAGATTTCAGATTATTTTGCCATGAGTTAAAACTGAGACATTWCAAATTGTGATAAGCGAACTCCCTATAATTGTCTTACTGTGAGCTTGGTCTAAAAGTGTTTTAATCTAATGGGAGTGTAGACTTACTCTCRACAATCATTTCTAGCCCACTTGAGTGGATACATGTTGAGTTTCACAAAWATCTATAGCCAGCATTGTTTAATCCATCAAAATAATTCCAGCATCTGCTGAAAATAGCTACAGGAACCTTCTGCCACAAAATTACCATTGAATGCTTCCCCTTTTGCCAGCTCTCACTCCCTCCATCATCACACCAATGAAACACAGTTTTACTTTTAGCCTTTTTTCTCATGTCTAACATGACATAAAAACTTGAAATTCATGATCATTTGTTCCAGGCTAGAACTTGTAAATTGCTTATATATTTGCCTTGAACAATTTTAAAAGTATGAGCAACAACGCTCTCTCTACACAAATTCCCCTTAAATTGACAGTGAAACATTTTTTAATCTCCTGTTCAAACATGACATATATTATTAAATAGCCATGGTATTCTACCTCAGGGAAATGGACAACATTATCRGAAACGCCTTTATCTTTTCCTAATAGATTTATTATGTTTATAAAAGGCGATTTCAAGCATTATATTTGAGACAGAAATCTAGTAATGGCTTTAACCTTGCTGTCCTTTTTCAAAGGAGTGGTACTTCAATTCCTCTCCATAAGCACTTAAAAATACAGCGATGTACTGGCTGTTACTAATAGGGCTGCCCTTGCCCTTTTCTGATGGATAGCTGTTCTATGCTGTTATCTCCTTCCCAGCTGCTGAACATTCCCATTATGTTTTGTATTTCTCTTATCGTGRAGGAAATGGCAATCTTGCAAAGTCTTGAGTGTTTGCTGCAAAGTGCTGAGTGCCTTTGCTTTTAGCTTCCACTAAAGCACTGGGACGTACCCACATCAATGAATAATATGTTTGACATTTTGTCCCTCGTTCTCTAAGAAGTTTAAAATGTAATTGTCACTATGCAGGGAGACCTACTTGCAGCTTGATGATTTCACATTTCAGATTCAATGAGTCCCTGAAGCCATGTCCAAAAGCTCTCACTGATGTGCAGTCATACTGTCGAATATCACACAGCCCACCATTCTCCAGCTCTGTAATTTCTGGAGCCTGGTCTTGGAAGTAGAGATTAGACAATAAATGCTTGTGTGTGAACTCATTCATATGCATTTACATTATGCAATATGTTTATTTTTCTATCCAACCATGACAACGATATAAACAAAAAAATCCGGACGCAGCAGATGGGAGCATAAACAGAAAGATTTTACATTGTTAAACTGAATCTTAAATTTAAAGCTAGGCTTCTGTCTTCTCTTGGAACCTGAGTGTCATGAAGCAGAGAAAATTCAGCTGATAACAAGCACTTGTGAATACATGCTTTACTTTCTTAACTATGGTTCCTCCCCACACTTCCAGAATAAAACTGAAATTAAACTAAGGTCTTAGAAATAAGAACTGAAAAAGATATAGTTATGCAACAATTTACATAGGGATTTTTTTTGTTAAAAACGAAACAAAAATATCTCAGATGGAAGTTATTTCAGAAAATTAACTGACAGATTAGAACACGCAAAAATAGTTTTTATTAAGTAAAATCACCTTATTTTATTCCTGTTTAAGTCAAATATTTTCTTTTTATTTTCTATTGTCTTTCTCTATTTGTTCTTAAATAAGTCACTAAAAGAAAAACACCATTGCAAACAAAAATGTGAATTTATATTACAATAATTTATTTTGAAATAATCTCAACTTTTGTAGTAGTGTTCATATTTTTCCAGTGCAATTGTTTAACTGATTTTTTAGTGAATATCTTACCGTCTGAAAATGAAGAAAAACCTTCCCAGCACTATTTGCTGTAACTCTTTTTTTTTTTTCCGCCATCAATTCTACTCTGATTCCATCTAACAGTGCTTACAGAGATGTAATATCACCAAAGAGAAAAAGCCCACACAGAGCTACTAAAGAGGATCACATAAACTATACAAGTCTAGAGAAGGGATGGAAGTGGCATATTTTCCCTGAAGATAGAATGTGCACACATTGCCAATCCTTGGGGCTATGCTCTGCATTGCAAACTGACTTTTTAAATCTGACATATTAGAAACTAAGCTCTTGTTTTGTGCATGGAAAAAAGAAAATAAGCATAGCTGTAGTAAACTGGAACTTAATAACTGAGAACCCTTGCCCATGTACAAAAGCAGGAGAGAAAGACAGCAAAACAAACACACATTGCACAAACATTGAGATCATTATTGAAACAAATCTCATTTTCCCCCCACTTACCCGATRGCACGCTGCAGTCATAGGAGCTGTAGCCTTGAAAACAGGCACAGCCCCATTCTGTGCATTCCCCATTCCCATTGCAGAGACTGGGACACTTCAAAGCAGTAAGYAGGCTCTCAACCGACTCTTCAAGCTCCTGTGGGTTGTAATATATTTCTTCTAAAATTCTTTTCTCACATTCGTTCTCCAGAAGAGCTAAGGAAGCTTCTGCCCAACGGAGGTCGTCTTTCAGCAGCAAATCCTTTATGCACATATCGACAGCATCCCCTGTTCTCCGGCCAAGGAGGGCACCACAGGACCTTCCTATGCTGGAATTAGCTACTGCCTGCTGGCACAGGAACAAAGCACTAGATTCAGTGAGGCCTGAAGGTGTTGGCCAAGAAGGAAGGAATGTTTGGTCTGTGTCAGTGRCATGGTCCTCTGGGAAAAAATAGCTATATCCCTCTAAATCTGTTTGGCTGAGACTTTGGAAGAGGAATACCGGATGGTATTCGTAATAATTTTGGCGCTTCCCTCTACTGTAATGGTGAGAATTTCTCCTAATGTCTAMGTTTCCTTCTCTTTCTGTACCAATATTTCCCACTGAGGYGGCAGAGTTTACTAGTGATGCTTTGTGAAGCTTGGTTTGATTATTCTGCWTTTGCAGAAGTGTAGATGAATCCATTTCATGTACAGATGAACGTTTCTTTAAGCCTCTGACAAGATCAACAGGACCAAGATACTCAGCAGTGACATCCAGTCCTGGTATCAAGGAAAGAAATCTACCATTTTCACTTTCTTTACAAGAGAGAGGAAGCTCTGATTGAGTAATTGTCTCCAGTTTGTTTACTGGTTGATAAAATCTGGCATCTTCAAGTGCACAGTCACAGAAGACAATTTTTCTAGAAGATGTTAAAGAAGCCGGGGTTTTGTCAAACAAGCTCTCTCCTGGTAAAATTCTAGTGAAGAAAGAAAAAGATTAAACTGCATCATCTGAACTATTTTCTTTGTGTTACTGAAGTATTAACTTTTTTTTGTTCTCRTTTCATAGTTCTACAGCATAGGTCACTGAATCTGCAGCACACAGCTATATTCAAACACCAGTTAAAACAAAAAACCTCAGGAGTAACTCATAAAAGAATTGAGATCAGTGGATCTTGATATTTTGTTCCAAAGCTAATCAAACTAATCTTACATTATAGTACTTAAGTATTTATTTGGCAATTCTGTTTCAATTTTCTCTTAAATTAATTATGGAATGTAATGATGACATTCTAACATGAACTTAAAAACTTAAGGAGATCTTTTATTATATTGACAAGTTTTTAAGAGTGGGAAGGAAAGGTAGAACCAAAAATGATGAAACTTGATTTATCAACAGAAGCATTTTGTTACCTCCATTCCTTAATGAAAGCRAAGGGAACATTAGCATGGTTTGGGATTTCCATCCCACTCGCWGTGTGATAGTCATTCTCTGCACTTCCATCAAAGGTGCCACAGAGTCCCACTGTGTGTCTGTAATCTGAACTGGGGGCCCGAAGAGTTATGCTCATTCCCCATTCACTCACATCAGCACGAACGAAAGCTCCAGAAGAAAACAAAACCTAGAAATAGATTGAAGACAGCCTMATGAGAAACATGTTTTTTTAATTTACTTATTCAGTATGCAATTATTTACCACTTACTGTTACTTTTCTTCCCAGATAGGATTCAGTGATTCTGACATTGCTTCCTGTTGTGTCTCTGTTTATCACAGATAAGTGTGGCTGTGACTCATGGAGCTGACCACTGCACATGTCAAATGCAATTATATCATTTCCTTCCTTAGCAACAAAACCACAGTTGCAYGATGCTGGGTAATGAAGACTTCCACAGTCCCACTGGCGAACATGAACTTCAAAATCTCGAGATGTACTCTTATATAGAACAAATGTTCCTGTTTTAAAATTGTCATAAACTCTGGAATGAAAAGAATAGAGTGTGGCATCACTTTGAAATAACTGCATCACTACATGTCAGCAACTTTATTTTCAAACAGATTTCTAATATTTGGTGAACTTTGATATTGAAACTCATTTTCCTGAGTCAGAAAAAGAGTACAGCCCTCAAACCAAAACACAGCTTTATCCTGAGCAAACTCCATCATATTCCTCTGTGCAGCTCTAAATTAAAAAAAAAAAAAATTAAACGTATTTTTACAGCAGAAAAAAAGGACCCTGAGTGGAACATATATAAACAATGGCTGTGATGGAAACATAAGCATGAAGCTTCCGCCATTCTTTGATTGTTTTTTTTAACAAAGCATATGGAGGGTACTTCTCAACCTTTGTATTTCTACAAGAGTACACCTATGCAGCAAGAGCAATAAGATGCATAGCARTGTGCATGTGGGGGCAGCTGCTGAAAACTGCACAAGTACCCTTGACAAAATGGTTTAGAAAATCACATCCCTCTAAAAAGGTCTGCTTTATCAAGATTGAGATGCGGAGTGCTTATTCCCAATGATTATTTAAGATGAAAACCATAAATAGCAACTTGCCTTTTTTTCCTTAGGGTTAGCCATCTGTCCCCTGAAGCAAGGTTAAAATAGCCAATTTAATGATTCAGTAGCAAGAAGAACAAAAAAAGAAAAAAAAGGAAAAACAAAAAGAAACCCCCCAAACTTTTGCTGTAAGTTTAATAGCCTCTTGGCTATAAATGGCATTTGACAGTTAATTGTAGACTGGCAATTTGCTTTGTGTATAATGGGMCAGCAGACAAACTGCAGATGGCTGCACTACCGGGACTGCGTTTTAGATTGTCCGTAACTCAGTGCAGACCGTTCATTTTCTCTTTGTTTCCTTGGTTTGTAAAATAAGGTAGCAACGTAATTTATCCTTAAAAAGAAAGTTCTTTCACTGCAGCATCATGCTGCCAGACAGGTCACACTGCAGTAAAACACTGAGCAAGCTTGATCACAATGCATCCATGGTTAAAATGCCCAGTTAAGACAYCCCTGTAATTCCACTGAAGGAGAAACTGCAGAATCAGGATAACCCCATTGCCTTTCTTAGTAGTAGCAGCCACAGTTCTAYCAGGGAACCAATCAAAACTTCTATTTCCCCTTCTGTTATCACACGTGGGCTGAACATCCGTATTTGGATGCAATATCCTCTTCTTCTCACCCTGCCACTTAAAGAAATGTGCTTCTACTGAACGAAGAATATAAAACTCCCAAGTGTGGAGTTGGTGTTTGTTCAGATATCTTTTGTGAATCAGAAACACCTTGAAAGAAAGAAGCACACCCGAACCAGTGGTGGCCAAGTGTTTTCACTTCAAAAGGAGGCCAGTGATGTGCAAGTGACAGCAGCAAATAAGTTGCTTTCAATGCCACTAGGAAATACAGCAAAATGCTATGCAGACAGCAAACAGCTTCCAGTAATTTGATCCTTACAAGGACTCAGATACTGACACACACAAACAGGGAAACTACGCTGCTGTTTGGAAACCCTTTTGTATAAAAGTCTTGCCTAATCAATCATTTTATCATGGTTCATATTTAATATATGAACATTTTTTTCTTTCATAGTCAAGAGATTGCACAACTACCACTCCTTTTGTCCATTTGCTTCATTCTCTTGCCACAACCCCAAAATCTCACTTTAGAAATGTAAATATAATAAACCTCATCATGGCTGGCAAACTTTTATGAACTAAGGCACATTTATCCTTACTGTCAAAACAAATAARTAAAACAYTCAGTGCAGTTGCAGGAAACTACARTTGACTTGTAGCACCAGCAGRGATTTAGAATAAATACACAAATAAATAAATTAATAAAACACAACCCCCCCCAAAGAAAAACCCCACCAATAAAAAATMCCAACACACTCAAAATTAAGAATAGCAAGCCAGTAATTACCTTCCATCAAATGTAATTATATGAGGATCAGTAAATGAGTAGCAGTAGGCTGTGGGTAGATCCTTAACTGTAATCTTCAAAACAAAGAAACAAATGGTAAGACATGTCAGACCAGGAAATAAATGGACTCGGGTACATTATTTATCTTATGATAGTAGTTTCCATTCTAATATTATATTATACTTTTAATCAACCTGAGTAGTTACATCAATATTAAAATGTGAACAAAAATACTTAATTCAAATGAAAACACAGAATTTCAAGAAAAAATAAACCAACTAAATTCAACCACTTAGAAATCCTGGTGTAAGTCAGCAAGTCACAATTGAAATAAAAGCTTCATTAACACTAGCCAYACTTCTGGCCAGTATAGAGAGCTTAACATGATGATTTTCAACCTGTGTGCTTTCTGGAACATAGCCATTCCACAGGAAATTCCCACTGGATATAGGTTCAACTGCAATTCTGGTAATTCTGTCTCCATCCTGCATGAAGTCGGTCACAGCAGTGAAATAAATTACAGCTTGACTACAGATTCCATCATTGCAGGRTTTCTGGAGAAGATCCACATGACAAGAAGAAAGAGCCAAGTTTAAACCTAACTGCTCTTTACCTGTTTTAAAGAAAATACATAATGAATGAGTTTTTCCTCTAAATAAGCCACATTCTGCATACTAATGTTAAATAGATACTAACTTATGTACACACATTTTCACAGATTAAAATAATTATGCATTTTTCTTGGGTCTGGTTTGGTCATGCAAAAACCCTCCTCTCCACCTCTTCATACACACACCCAAAATAATGTTTGTGAAGTTCCCAGTTTGACAGACAAATGAAAACCATGACAGGCTTGCTAATGAGACAAAAGACGGTTTTCTGCATTGGCAAGGCTCSTCCTGGTTCATAGGATTTGTGCTTGAGAAAATATTACAGAAAATGGCTATAATATTAAAAAGTGAGGACTTTGTGCCTGCATACATAATACCTGTAACACAACAGGTGAACAAAATKAACTGAATTATAAACTTTACATGTATTACAGTATTCTGTCTTTTYGAGTTAAAGAATGTGGCTCTGATATGTCTACCAAAAAGCACCTGCAAACTTCAACAAGTAATTCTTTCATATTTTCAGCAGCATTATACAGACTGTGGATACTTTACATTTTAGAAAGTCTCTAATTAGTGTAAGGATTTCTCTGAAGAAGGAAACCAGCACAGTATTCATAAAAATAAATTAAATATACAAAATGCAACAAATTAGGGTAATACTTACCTTCATCAACAATATATAATGCTAGTGAGATTTTGCAGTCACTTTCTAGCTGGGTAAACTCAGGACAAGGAATAGGAATGCTACTTTCTATTGTYAGTCTGTATTCCTTCCCATCTTCTGATACATCGTATGTTTCTGGGTGTATCTAGCACAGAAGAAACTGTACTTAAAATGCAATCTTTGTGAGTAAACTGAAGCACTGCTTCCTAAACAGCCAGGAGTGCTTATTTACATAAATAAGCTGAGGAGCAGCAGCATATCGAGGAGAAGGTGCAGACACAGTAGCCAGAGTCTTGAAGAGTTGGGGAAAGGAGCAAGGATAAGGAAAAGGCAAGAGTAAAGGTTAGCTAGAAGGGTAAGGAGTCAGCAATCACATTAACAACACAAAAATTAGTAACTCGTGGAAGCAAAGATGCAAAGAGTTTTGTGTACTGTTGGGGGTAGAGGGGGAAGGAAGTGGGAAGCKACCTACAGGTAACAATTCCTAAAGAATTTGGAAGCACCATATTTCCCCTGGGACTCTTCTCTGCAAGCTTACAATAGAGACCAAAAATGTATAATCAACAATTCAATTAGAGATTGATAGATCAGTGAYGGGGGCCTACAGCTGGGCTTGGTAGGCTGGGTGTAATCCTGAATGCAGCCTCCCAGGGAAACAAAGACAACAGAYTGCTGATTTGTAGGGAACACTGCAGAACTGCACTTCTACTAGACACACCGAGGCCCTGATCCTACAGAAACAAGCTCAGGCCAAGCCAGCAGGACTATACCCAACATGCAATGACATGCAGTWCATCTTTCTGGGACTGGGATCACATTCTTGGCCAACAAAAGGGTCTCTGTAGCTATACCCACACTGGGTGCCTGGCCTTGGACCAAACATGGCACAGCACAGCTCACCTCCCAGCTTCCYCTCTAAGCCCACACCAGGCTGGCTYAGGGCTGTGCCCTCAAACTCTTTGAGCACAGTGCCAGAGCTGGCTCCAGCTGCTGGAAACTAGTGCCTGTGTGTGCAAGGTGCCAATTCAGCACTCCTGCACCTTGAGTTCGTGGGCAGCACACAAACCACTGCATCTCTCCTGCTTTTGGACAAATTTAAGCACATCTCAGCCCACAACATGCTCCATTAATTCACAGTTAATACATTTTAGGTGCCTCCTAATCAGAGGACTGACTGCCGTAGCAATACTCAAGGATTCCTACTACATTATGGTCTTACAAAGTTACCTTAATTCCAGCAAAAAATTCCTTGCTCTCAACTGAAGAGCTTTGTACATYTGGCTTCTCCATGAAAAAAGCAGAACTGCTACAGTAGACCTGTAGGGCAAAACCAGAATAGAATACATTTTTGGTATGAAATGGTCACATRAAGACAAAGCTTGGCCACCATGGTCAGTTCAATAGACTCATCATGGCCAGTCTTCTTGCGTACCAGAAGGTACCCAATGCCAGAGGAAATTGGTAAGTACACCTCACAAAGAAAAAAATAGAAAAGCCTAAGCATCCTAAGACCTTTTCTGGGCACATACTACCAGTGGTACAGAGATTTCTTCTACTAATGGCTGCATACAAATCATACTTAATGAATACCTAAAAAAATAATTTCTGGAGCATTTCTCAAARCAATGACATCTTATGAAAATGTATTCTACACTTGTTTACATGAAATACACAACTTTTTCCTCATTTCAGGTTTTTGCCTTTTAATTTTGTTTAGTGACCATTAGATCTTAGATTATGTTTTTTCTGATGTTATAGATCTGGCTAATCTTTTCCAGGATGAGGGATTCAGTGTGATTTCCCTCCACTGAACTAGTTCCATGCCACTAGATACTGTGGGCTTGCTTTGGTTTTGTGTTTGTTTTGGGGTTTGCTTTTGTTTTGCTTCATTTTGAGATGTGTTGACCACACATGCAGTTATTTCCAATCCTGAAAAGAAAAAAAGATTCACAGCAGCAGGATGTAGCTTATGATTGTGCCTTTCCTTTTGACTGCCACCAAGCCAACATTGTCAGGCAAGTCTTCACGAAGTCCCCAAATGATTTTTGAGCATTAACAACTGCTCTTGCTGTCCATAAGTGACGCAAGTAGCCTGGCTTTTCCTTGATCATACATATGCACACCAACAGCATTTTTTTTATTTTCTCCAAGAAAAAWTAACCTATATTTTTGAATATATAAATAAAAGGTTTATTGATTTTTCCAGTGCTTAGGCTTCTCAGTTACCAAGAAGCCTGTTTTCGTTCTGGTATAATGGAATGTAGGGCAGGTATTCACACAGCTTTTGATGGCAGAGATTAAAACATACAAATCCTMGACACAAAACCAGTAAGCAGCAGCTCAACCAGAGAAAAAAATATCTATCTAATGCATCAACAACACAGCTTTCCACAGCCTCTGGCTCTTACAGCCTCTCACTGAGATGCAGTTGCATTGAAAAAGCCTCTTAATTTACATTATCAAATAAAAATTTACCTCCTGGAGGCACACTGCACTGTATTGAGACAAACTGTCTCAAAACCTTAAAGGCAGTGGTAGTTATTTATATTTCTGTGGTATTTACACTTCATATGGGCAGTTGGTGTAAACAAGTAGAGGCCWTAGGCTTCTGCCAAGGAAAGTTATACAGCAAGGCGCTGGACCTCTCTCTATAAAAACTCTTAGTGTCTACTGAGCCATATTCACAAATACACAAAAAAATAATGTTTTAACTTACTCTGTCTCCAAGTCTGACATTTATCCCATCTAGTTCTAGAAGTGAGAAGGTATGAACTGTGGTTTCACGTGTAAGTTCTTCTTTGATACCATCAGGAGAAARTCTTGACCAAGTTACAATGAATCCAACAGAGCTGTTTGCAAAAGGAATGCCAAAAGTACACCTTAGGTAGATGCTGCCTTTGATCAYCTCTGCTGCAACTTCAGGAACAGATGGAAGTGGCGGTGACACAGAGGGAGATGACGTAGAAGCCAGGTTACCTGGTCAAACAGAAGTGTGGTCTGTGCTTTTTATTCTGCACAAAATCAGTATTAGATATAATGACACTGACATATCTTTCACCAGTTAATACATGAATAATATTTACCTTTTTCATATGTGAGAATATTATACAGTTACTTAAGAGAATCAAAGTAAAATCTGTATCTTCCTTCTATTAATTACTAAATGGAGAAAAAAAAAATTTATGAGCTTTTGATTATATTCCAGCCAGTAGGAAGGTGCTAAAGAGGGAAAAAAAAAAAACCAAACCAAAAATATAAACAATAAAATACAATTAATTATTTTACCAGACAGGAGAGARCAACATGCAAAGGAATGTGCCTTACAGAAGAATAATTTCACTATTTATGAAGAGAGTGGGGATAAGAAAAAGGAAAAAGAAAAAGGCTATTTAGAAAGGCAAAGTATGAGCAACAGTATGATTTGTAGATTCCTCTTTTATTTTACTSCTGAAGAATCAAAGTAATCTGTCAGTCAGCATCATTATAATTACTTTTTGACATTTTGATACTCACTCAAAACATTCTGAGAAAGAACTTTTGTAATCCAAGTTTGTCTGAAATTGCCTTGAACTGCTCATTTTGCAACAAACCAAGCAATACTGTTGATAACATGGCCATATTTTTATTCAAGACAGAATATCACTAAATATTGACATAATTGGGTCACAGATGCCCAGAAAACCTTGAAAACCAAAACAAAATACTCACTGCTACAGACACCTTGAATTTCCATTCCCTCAGGATCACAGGTCTGTGGCCTTGCATCTGAAACAACTRTAATTTTTTTTTCACATTATATATTCACATACATACAGAGTAGGCACACCAGTGCTGTTAGATTATAGACCAAATGTCACAAAGGACTAATTAAGTGCAAATTTGCAGAATAGAAGCAATCTTTTAATCTGATCCATGTGCAGCTATGACAGCAGTGAGAACAAAGCCTTGTAGAAATCATCTAGGAGGAAGGGTGTAGAACATCCCACCACCTCTACAACTTTTACTGCCGAAATGCTCAGCCAATACTTATACATGGTGCTAGTGAATAAAAAGGAATTA
The DNA here is from genome assembly GCF_030028575.1 of Malurus melanocephalus. Lineage (NCBI taxonomy): Eukaryota > Metazoa > Chordata > Aves > Passeriformes > Maluridae > Malurus > Malurus melanocephalus. The sequence continues at coordinate 1,271,520 of NW_026623396.1, forward strand.
AACTATTCTCTTGAATATATATTTTGCCTCTGTAAATTAACATCTGAATAKTTATTCTTTAACTGTAACTCTAGACAGCAAAACTCAGTCCAGACCTGCTTTGAAAAAAAATCACATTTGCTGCAGAGGCCTAAGAAAAAGTGCCCGTGCACTACAATTGCTTTGTATTTTGAATGCTATAGAAAAATAAGTGGAACTTGGCTTAGGCATGAAAATGCTATTTAGTCACTCTACTCAAACTACATCAGAAGGGCAGCAGCAACACTGGAAATYCCATTCACCAAAAAGAATGAAAAGCAGACTTTGCTGTTCCATGCTTCAGTGATATAATGTTTGAATTCCTTAGCATGCAGAGGACAGATTGAAAATTTGCATCAGGTGTTTACAGCTATCAAAGTGTTAAAGAGAAAATACAGTACACATGGTAGCCTAGATACAAAAAGCAGTACAATKTACATCACATGACAACACCATCTTAAATGAGTGCATTTGTACTCAAAATGTGTTTCATATTTACAGCATTCAGCAGAGGCAAAGAACAGTTAGGCTTTTTGCCTGCTGTTTTGTGGCAGTAAAAATTTGCCAGATCGCTGTCTAGCTTTGGTTTTATATCTTCTTTCCTCATCATGTACCAGGATCCAAAGTAAATGCAAGTCCTGTTGTGCAGGAGTTCTTCATTGTTTCATTCACATTCTTGCTGAACCCTTGGAGAATGTCTCAACAATTGGATCTAAAGGTATAATGAGGGTCAACAAAGCACCAGAAAGCCCACTGTTAAATTTGCTATTAAGCTTTTGAAAGCAGTCACTAATACAGAATATGACGCCGAGCAACAGAGCGTATGATGCATGAAAATATTGCTATTTTTTTCACAATGACGTATTATAGGACCTAGTAAGTATTTCCTATTATACTAATTTGTCACTRTTTCACAGTGTTTACAACTGTAAGGATTTAACCATGGCTTGCTTATTTGAAAAATCTGACATGAATAGTGAAATACTGAAGTTTTGAGCTGTGAGGACCAACACTTTTGCAATACAAGAGCCCAACACAGTGGGAAACATAGCAAAAGATCTCCCGCTCTTTCTCATAGTACTAATAAAATGTGTATCAAGAGAGCATTTCTGTGTTGAATTTCCTTCTAGCAACAACATRTATACTCTCCAGAAAGATGATAAAAGTTAAAACAAAAAAACATTCCTAACAATGCTAAACAATAATTGATATAAACACAGTTTGCTCGAGTTCTTAAGACAAAATTTTTTTCTGATACATAATTCTATGCATGTTCAGGAATGGGTATTTGCGAAGTCTGAGTGACATGAATTACATGGAATTGGTACACCAAATTTTGACTTCTACATGTGTCTTACAACCTCCTTATATGGGAAATTTCAATTCTTAAATTTCTGGGCATTGAAAATTGGTCAAATGCTATGTGTAAGTTAAATGTGAAATGAATGGGTGAAATGAAGCCACCTTGTAATTTCAGATAATTTCTTCTACCGTATCAATATTAAAAATAAGGATTGCAAAAAATTTTAGCAAAACTATTTCCTGGATTTCCACTCTGCCAGATATCAGAGAGATATAGATCAGAAACACAGYATAAAAACACACACTTAGCTGAGTTAGAGCATGCATTTTCTCACCTTCTGCACAATACCCCATGCATCCTTGGGTGGGCTGCAGTAAGTAAACAAAGAAATCTCCACAGTTCCTCACCCTGACAGGGATTCGGAAAAGACAGCAGTCTTTTGAAGTGCTGAAGAAAAACTGCCATGTAGCACAGGCTGTTAACTGTTTGATCTCACCAGGCCGAGGCATGGATTCTGACTCCCTCAGAGACAACCAGACAGGGGCTTGAGTCCCACAGTGATTCATCTTCAGCACCAGAGAAAAACATCAGAAAATGGTTAATGCTACCTCAAACTGTTGCTGTGCTTTAATGAAAGGTACATATGCAATTAATTTCTCACGTGAGCTTTTAGACAAGTTCAGACCATGTAACAGAGGGATCACTGACTTTCCTTCTCAAGGTTGAATACAAATATACACAAAAAGGACTGAAGTATTTTATTGAGCCTGCTAAATTTTCAAAAGACAGGCTATAATTTAGTGCCTGAAGAACTTCACTGGAAGTCACACCTGAGTGTTTTGCTCAAAAATGCCCACAGTTGTGTTACRGCTTAGTGAGCTGCTTTGCACTATTACCCTACAGTAAGAGACTGTGTGGATGCCATCACAGCACAGCAAACCCAGTGTAGAGCAAAAGGACACYGAGTACCAACTAAAGGTGTTGAAGCTGACATTGCTTATCCATCTTTTGCCATCAGCTGAAGGCTCAGCTACCCTTCTGGAGTTCTTCTATGAGATGTGGGCAGCTAATACAAGGTTACTAAGATTTTTGAGAGCAAAAAATGCAAAATGGCTGATAAGCCCTTTCTATTTCTAACTGCCCACAGTTAGAAATAAAAATGCTTGTTGCACCTTCRCAATAATTGCAGCGACTTTGTAGCAACCCTAAATACTTTAGTATTTGCAAAGCAGAGGGCTTCACACGGTCTGTGGTTCAGGTATGGATTCAACAGGTGATTTTAGCAGGGTTTTGCTCCCTCTTTTGCAAACAAAACCATTGCTCAGTGATTTCCTTCACRGAGTAAGAAGTGTGTAGTGGAACACTCCCCCTCACCACTGTGGTCATGCCAGGCCTTCAGGTCCAGAAAGATGCCCTGAAGGCCACAACACAGCTGCAGTACCAACCATGGGAACCAAAGCAAAAGTCTGATTTGACACACACCAGTTTGCCAGCAGAACACAGGAAAATGAATTCCTGGAAGAGGAGACAAAGAAGGAATCCCATCCATGGGTTACCATAATGAGTTACAGATTGACTMCTGGCTTTTGTGTGCTGCCGAAAGCAAACTGAAAAGAAGCACCCAGGACACAGTGTGTTACAGCCAGAATTTGGAAAACATGAAAACTGTAACTCTGAAATTGTGAGAATTTGAGAACTTCTCAAAGCACACATCACCTCAAGTACTCCCTTCTTTGACCTGATAGTGCAACAAGGTGTCGGACCAGCCTGCCTTTAGACCTCTTGGGTTAAGGCTACTGCAGAGTCTCTGAGTAATTACTTATCTCAAAAGCACACTTTTCCTCCTTAATCTAGAATCACTGAGCTCACCATCAATCCACCACAAAGACAGAATTAATAAGAAATAGACAGAAATGGGATGAATTGCTCAACATTCTGAATATTTCACAAAAATTAAATATACCTATAATAAAAGTTCTCCTAAAAGAAGGAARGGAGGAAACTTCCTAATCAATACATCCATTTAGCTTGGTTTTAATGTTTTGACTTGGAGATTTCAAAATAAATGTCTTGCTTCAAGAGATGCAACAAAGCAGATACCAATGAATAAATTTCATTTGCTTAATAAGCTTTGAATCAATCTCTTTCCAACTGTTATTATTTGAGCTCCTCTGTGTTAGATAGACAGCCTATTTTTAACAATATTTGCTAAGCACTGAGAACTTCWGGGAGATTTTCTAAAGCTTTCCTAAATGAGATGAGTGGGTATTTTACTAGTCTAAGCTATGTTCTGAAAAACACACTCGTTTTTCCCTGCTTTTCCCCTGCTGATTCTTTGCATGAAAGAATCCATTTTTGAGAAAATACAACCACTTAACATTTTTTTGGTATTAAATGTAACTGAAAGAAAGTCCTCCAGGAACCATACTTCTTGGCTTTTTTTCAGTATAAAACCTGGATAACAAGTAGCTTTTGCAACACAGCCCTCTTAATCCTTGAGTCAGCTGCACATTAGGAAAAGTCACTTAAGCAGCTTTATACAGCTGTAAAGATTTAACAAACAAATTTAATTAATAAATTTAATTGATTAATTAAAAAACAGGAGAGTATGCTGTAAACTCAATTCCATTTCAGTAGCATTTTTAACTCTTTTGTATTCATTTAAAAGCAMTTAATTGATGGAATTTTAATTTTTTTTCAAGAGACTGTGACAAGGAAACTTTAATTCATTAAAAAAATCATGGGTAAAATATTCTAATKATATTTTTAGGGTTTTTAAGGAAGAAAATGTTTTAAAAAGGGGAAACTAAAAGGAAGTATCTCCTCAGAATATAACAGGGCTTCAAAACAAAGCTCCAAAATAAAGAATTACACATGTGAAGTATCAAGTAATTCTTGCGGTTTTGGAGGCTTGCAAGTGACAAGGCAATGAATCTTCAGGTAGCTCTGTTAATTCAAGTCATTTTAGGAGTAATCYCATTTCTGTGGCATGGTGACTTTAAAAGCTCCACAATTACTGGACTCACGTGGCTGCAAGTCTTTACAGTGCTTTCACATGGCCTTCCGAACACACTGACCATCACAATTCCAGCTTTACAGATGTGATATCCCTGCTATTTCTTTAGCACTGAGTGGAAATTACAGTTTTTGAGTGCTCCAAAAGGGATTTAATTTACCATCTTCTGCTATTGCCCATGCAGTATAGAATTTTCAATGCTCAAGACTTAATTTTAATATAATCAAGTATTTAGAGAAAATAGGTACTTTGTWTTGCTCCACATCAGTCTCCATAATCATACTGGGATTTTTACACCTATCCTACTGAAAAACTTTTCACCAAAACCTATTTCTCAGAATCAAATGATTTGTAACAATACCTCCACGCACTTGGTTGGCATCTCAGCAGGCTTATCAAAAATCATGAAGCGATACCATCCTGGTGTTAGGGAATGGTCACAGATTAAATCCTGAATAGCTGATTGCTGGAGGTGGGATGAATCAAAATCCACACTTCGGTAAGGGCTCTGCAGGATCTGATGTCCACCAGGAGAGCATTCAAGAACTATGGAGCAAGAGTATTTTGAGCATCAGGGTAGAACGTCTAACAAGTATTTTAGAAAAGATGTTAAGTATTTTTAAGGGAAAATAAGGATATGCCGCAATATCTTGTGAAATTATATGAAAAAATATATTGAAGTGTTAGTAACAACAACTTAGCGTGTTAGCAATCTGAAATTTAATAGAATTAATTATGTCATAACTTCCCTTATTCTAGTGGACAATAAATTCAATAATAACCCACAGACATTTACTCTGGATGCAAAACTAGTGGGAAGGAATATGTTTACACATTCTACCTGGATTTTGATTTTCTAGTTCCACTGATGTTTATCAAACCTGAATGCAAATAGGGTGTCAGATATACATGAATATAACAGTATTACCTCAAGAGGAGTAAGGATTATCCAAAGGCCTTTCCAGAATAGACAACCACTTTACAGAACTCCTAGGCATGAAATTAATAATTCCCTCAAATGGATGAGATGATATAATTGGATACTTGCATGCAGTTTGCATGTATACATGCAGAACATAGCAAACAGGTTTGTCACTATTTGTCACATATTTTGCCTGGTATAATTGTGTCACTAATTAGAAACATATTTTAGTTCAAATCATGCAGTGAGGTACTACCTTCCACGTTTTTTCATGTCACTCTAGATAACTGCAATTATAAAACAGTTTCAAATTCAGGTAATTCCCTACCTTTAAATGGAGAAGATACCCTAGTGAAAGAATAGACTTAATCTCTTTCAGCACAGTATGAGAATCCCRAAGTCTTTCAAAGACTGAAGATTTAATCTGATGCAGCTTTAGGCTAGCCAGGCAGGTAACAATAGCTTTATCTTCTATCCTCTAAGGGCAGCTGGAAGTCACTGTGATTGACTGTGCCACCACTGCCTTTCTGAGCTGCTTGTAGTAGCCTGTAGGCTATTCGTGTCCATACAATTTGACCTTACAGGCAACTTACCCTTCACTGGAATTTARAGAAAAGCCCTTGAAGAATCACAGGTCAGTCATGTGTGTTATTGAAATGTTTTCCAAGCAAGCTACAGCACAAGCAGTTTAYGAACCATGATGGAAGTTTCTTCCTGTCCTCTATTTTTCACTGGAATTCTCCCTTTCATACAGCACCCTCATTAGTTTTCTTTCCTGTAATTGAGTCACTACTGAAACAATTAATATCTGTTACCTTCTCCATTAATAAATCAAGCTAGACATGAGACAAGTCTTTATTTTCTTTTCCTCCACACTTTAATTAGATCATCGTTTGATAGATCTTTAAAACAGCTGACTGTAGTCACTTGTAATAGGGTTATAAATCCTACTAAAGATCAARTTATAAGTTTCTTATTATTATGCATATCACTTTAAAATGCCATCCAGCTCTTTATTAATCCAGTGTATTCTTTTTTCCTTTCTAGAAGTATGCTAATATTTCCATAGTTTTTGTTTGGAAATCTTATGTTGTGTTACAGTGGGTGATTTTTCCTTTTTTTTTTTTCTTTTCTGTTCTGCAAAACAACTGAAAATTATTGTCATCATCAATAACACAAATAAAACCAACATTTTTACACACCTGAGTGTAACTGAAGTTCTGTCTAACCTCAGCAACAGCAGAAACAAATAAAATTATCATATTTCTGGACAGATACACAAATACTCTGCAAAAACAGTTACACCTGCAGACCAGATCTGCTCAAACCAGATGCATTTAAGGAGTTAGCTAAATTTTCCACTAAAACCATTATTTCCTTATTCAGGACACCTTAAATAAAAATAGATTTTGATATAAGCATTCTTTCAACTATTATTCTCGGAATGGTGAATGCTGACTTTGCTGTAATGCTCCAGAAAAACTTTGCCTGTGTCTAACACCCAGCAATTTTATAGAATCATAGAGTAGTTTGGGTTGGGAGGAAACTTCCTGATKATGCCAAGCCTGACAAAATTATAAGGAACTACAAACAGGTTCTGATAGCTTGAAAGTACTAAGGAAGGCTACCTAGAGAGCTGGCTTACSTTCCAGCTCTGTGTAATGTCTCTGAGGAACAATAAAGTATGGGAAGATGTCTGTGCTACTGGTGGCTTCATCCACATCACAAAATAYTCTAACATCTTCTGACACAAAATAGAAAACTCATGCAAGTTCTAACAAAATTTAATATTTAATCAGGATTATTCTTAAAGGAAATATTTCCACATCCATAYTATTCCCAGGGGGAAATATTATTTTTATTTATTTTTTGACCTTTAAATGTATTCGTGATTTCATAAATTTAATTTTAAATATTTGCTATAGAATAATGAAATTCTAATTATAAAATATACAAATGAATACTTGAGAAGTAAGACCACGAAATTCAGGCTCCTTTGTAGATTGTGTACCTCTGTCTTCATTTAAGCTAGAGGAGATACCAGCAATAGGTTATCAACGGGTTATTAAGAGACTTGTTTCTAGAAAGTCACAACTCTCYCATTCAGTTTGGAGGTCCAGACACTACACACTGTCTGCTGAAACAAAGCAATCCATCCTGGGGAAATTTGCATGTGTTTCCCTAGAATTTGAGTTTACTGATAATATTCTGTGCATCTTTCCACAAACACCCTATAATACTGCATATACCTTTCTACTGTTCTTCAACTTGTGCCTCTGTGCACCAGGAAGTATTTGATTCCATGTTTGCTTTTTCCTGCTTTTTCCTGTCTTCAGGATTAGTGCTGTAAGCTTTGCTTTGATCCATCCCAGAACACAAGAATAGCATTGTGCTGGGGGGTGAGCCTTTTGGGAGAGATASAGACAAAATCTCTGCAAACACATTGAAGTTTCTACCACGGCTGCCATAAACTGGGTAACGTAATAGGTCCTATGAACACCTTGACCAAAAATCAAAGAGGTTTCTGAAATCAACACAGGAGCTCATTTACCTCAAAGAGATATTAGGTTGCTCCTGATGACTATCTCTGAGGCACTCAGGTGGAAAATGAGTTCCACAAAGGAAGAGCTTTTCAACTTCCTGTTCACATCTCTATTCCATCCATGTGCAAAAAGGGATCAATGATTTTGCACCTGTTTATATTTCCAGTCAGGAATTGAGGACCGCCGGGTACAAACCAGAGTAGAGAAGGGGAAAGGAGTAACAGCAGAGTACAGACAAGGGCAGAGTGGCAGCACTGGTTCCTCAGGTACAAATAGCTTCGGTGTTTAAATCTCCTGCTGCCCAAAGGCTGGGGTCTGGCAAACGACCACTGATAAAAAGTGCCTTTAGTAAGTGCCCACTGTGAGTATGAATGTGCCCTACCGACTGCAAAGAATGCAGTGTACCAACATATCAAGGGAAAAATTAGAACTATGACTGAATTTAACAAAAGTGTTCAGCTTTATTTGGGGCTTTAAATTCTTCCAAAATAATACAATAGGAAAAAAGTTCACTTTTTGGAAGAAATTATCCTGGAACAACTATATAGAGTAATACTTTTAAAAGAAAATATAAATATTACTATAACTACCAAAAAAAGACAATTTTCTTTAATGTGACCTATAAAAGAACATGAGCAAAAATGTTATAGTAATGACARTACTGCAATCCCATGAAACAAGAACACAATGACTCCTATGCACAGACCAATGAAGAAAATCGAATTAACACACACAAATTAATACATCTTTATAAATAACCTCATTTGACTGGGTGTTAAAACACTTTTCAACCCCTTATGCTCACACGCTACAGGGCGCTTTGCAAAGACAGCAAATAACCGCATAAACTTTATGAAAGTGTAAAGCATATGTTTATAGAACGTTTTTTAGTAGTTCTCAGTGCAATACRTCATTACATCAACTCCTGATGTGGATTTTCTACCCGAAATTTGAAACAATACAGACACGGGTTTTGCAGAGGTCCCAGGTAAGGATGCTCCAGCACGCAGGCGAACAGCGCCACGAAGTGAGGGTGGGAGACCCGGCACTCCGGGTCTCGGAGTTGCTCTGGGCAGGTCTTTCCCGCGAGTGCGCTGTGACAAGGACAGTTCCTACTCTGGCAGGTATCAAGTTAAGCCTCTTCCAGTGACACTTGTGACACGCAGCCTCTGCGCTGGGAGGCGGGCGGTGCGCGGGCACAGCGGAGCACCCGGCGCTGCCCCTCTGCCCCGCAGCGGCCCCCGCCCGTTCACCTGCGGCCGCCGGTGCCTGTGCCCTGTGCCCTGTGTGCCCTGTGTGCCCTGTGTGCCCCGTGTTCCCCGTGCCCGGTGCCCGTGTCCCTTACCTCGCCGGCGGGCCCCGGCCGCCGCCAGCCAGCCGAGCGCGGCCGCGCAGAGCCAGAGGCGCGGTGCTGAGGGGGCGGCCCCCGCCATGGCCCCGCTGMTCCGCTCTGCTCCGCTCCGCTCCCGGCGCTCGCTGCCGGCCGGACCGCAGCTCCCAGCGCCTCCGGCCCCTCCGTGCGCCCACCCCGCTCCTCCGCAGCCCCTCCCTCAGGGGGACTCGGCCCGCCCCCCTGCCGGACCCGGCCCGGCCCCGCCGGGGTCGCTCGGGGGTGTCTGTGCCCCGGCCCGCTTGTGCCCGGCCCGCGGTGCGATCCCTGCCCGCGGCTCCCTCACGGGGATTCTCCGCGARAGAACGGACCAAAGAGTCGTTGCTTCTTGTCGGGGGCTCTGTGAAGATGCTTTTCCACGTCCCTAAAAGACCCAAAGCAGGTCGGCATCGTTAGCATTGCCTTATTGCCCTCTAAAGCAGAATTTTATTTATGTTCTAATGTATAGTAAAACGCTGAAGAAGAGCCGGCTTCAAATTGTCCCTTCGATAGATCACCAAGAGTGTTTTACATTTCTTTAACCTTTAGTATATGTAACCTTCATTACCACTAATGCAGACTGAGTTTAGCGAATATTTAACACTTCCAAGAGTTTCAAGACTTGCTTCTCTTCAGAGGTGTCTGCCAGAGGACAAATCTCAGCATTTAAGATTTGTCAGTGCTGGTATTTTCCATTGTAGGCCTGAGGTAGTGCAGCTATTGAACTACTTCGCACACATCAAACAGTACAGCAGGCCACCGAAATGTTTCACATTCTCTGTAGCATGTGTAGGCCTAAATCTAAAAAATAAARGTTGATGACACTAAAACACAGCTTATTGCTGTCCACTGAATGTCTGCCCTGCTACGATGGTCAGTGAGGACTGCTTCCATGGGGTACTGACCTGGGTGGCTCTTTGCAGAGCATGTTTCCCTGCAGGGAGAGGTATCAGGGCTTGGAGTCAAGGCAGAGGCACAGCAGCATWGTGGGGGTAACCTCAGTCCTCTTTTGCTCACATACCCTGAGATTCTTCASTGCAAGAAACAGTTCAGCTCCATGATGTCAGCGAGTTTTTAAAAAGAAGCCCTGCCACGGCCTGAGAGTTGAAATCTGGTGTCTTGGATTACTKTCAGTTCTCTAAGACATATACTTTTGTCACAAGGATTCAGGGAAATTTTAACGAGTTTTCTTAATTGTTTACCCAATTCTCTGGATTATTTGTTAGCAGATATGATAAACTTTATTCTGAAAAGCTGCATATATATTAAATTAGTTCAAGTTTTGTTTTTAATTTTTCCCAAACCACATGTTTATGAAGAAGACAAGAGGAAAGAGGTATTTTACAAAATAAGTTACAAARTCAGGACCTAGAAAGAGAGACGTGAGAAGTTTTGACAAAATTTAAACACTGAGCTACTTCTTTGACCCCCACTAGTCATGATGGAGTGGTATTTGCAGGAGGATTAACGCCTTTCGTCATGGATCATTCAGGGGATTGAAAGAGGTGGCAGTARTGGCTGCTGGAGTACATGCACCTTTAATCTTCTCTAGACTGGTTTTCCTCTGCCAGCTCCCTCTGTTACTATCAGCCTTGTAGCCTCTCACAGTGACAGAAGAGAAAGAGCATATTGTGGCTWAAAGAGCTGACAACTTGCCAAAAGTAATACTCTGCACTCATGGTGACAGAGGTATGTCAGTGACAGTGAATTTATGAAAAATTGAAGCAATTCTAAGGCAGTCTCATGCTTATAATGGGCTTTCCAGCAGGTTGAATTTCAGAAAGTTTTTGTCCCTAATTTCCATAGTTTTAATAAAATAAATCATAGGCTATGTAAAATAGGCTTGCACTACTGAGAATACCTCTTTCATTTACAATGGAATATGAAATYGAACTGCAGTTTTGTTTGTGTGAATTATTAAATAGCAGGATGTCATGGAGGAGAACCAAGATTGTCGAATGAAGAATTTAAGATGCTATAAATGGTTATGTAGTCCAAGTCATTACTGTTACAAACAATATAAAATTCAACTGAAAACATGGTACAGGGAGTGATGATATCAATTCTAGGGAGCATTTAGATATTGCAGCACAAAGCAGCATTTCCCAAAGTGGGTTTTATGATTAACAATGAAGAGASATTTAAGTTTGGTTGTGAAAATATTCCAAAGCTAATTTAGAGTTYAGTAATCTCAGCCTGTTCGGTAAAGCTTTTAAATATATATTTACTTTAAGGTGGACCCTAAAGTTCTGTCTACAAATAAATTAAATTAATTTTTTGAACAAAGCCTGAGCAGAAGTGCTTTTGCTGACTCAGGACATAAGGGAGGGAAGASCATAGTGATAAATCAAAGAAAAAAGACGTGTGGGATGACAAGGAGCATGACTCGGGGAATGCTGAAAATAGACTTGAAAAATCCAGATAACAAAGAGGTGGCTCTGCTGCTGCTAAATTCTTGGATCTGCAACCAGATTGCTCTGGTTTAATGGTTATCTGCATAAGTTCATGATTGTGCAGCTCTGACATGAGTGTGTGGGTAACAGGAATCCCAGAAAAAAAAGGTCAAAGGGAAAAAAGGGACTTTTCACATAAACACAGCCAACAGCAGCTTCGTCATCTGACACTTCCATTGCTAACATGCCAGTGGGATGTTTGTAGCAGTGCACCTTAGATCATTAACCTAATGTATACAAAATATGTATCTTACACAATATTTAACAAGATGTCATTATCTCACATTGCATTTGGGGAACAGTCCAGAGTGAGCAGCCAGCAAGTGGATAGCAGGTTGATTAAAGAGAATTTTAGATAACTAAGTTAAGAAGAACAGTGTTTGCCAAAATGTGTGCAAACTGGTGTGCATAGCTGCTCAGGTGTAAACTGGAAATTAAAAATCACTCTTGAGTTTTAAAAYCAGTTGTCTCCAGACAAAGCCACAAACCCTTTTTCTAGTTGTATCCAAATCTTCAGCTCTAAGGTAAGTAAGAGAATTACATACAAAAAAGGCAGTACTTGTGATAAGCTCCTTGGAATAGCAAGTAGTTGTGAATGGTAGGGCACAAGAGACGGGAAGCAGAGGCTGAGAGCTGAAGGCAGCTGGGTAGGTGAATGCTGTCCTGAACAAGGAATCCCTAKCTCTGACACTTAGAAGTTCTCAGCTATGTTTTGTAAATTCAGGTAAACATTTAGAGAAGAATCTGGTTAAGCTGAAGCTAAAATTSCCCACTATATCTAATTAATTGTAAGCCTTTTCTTTACAGCTGTGTAGCTAAGAGTACACATGGAAGTCTTTTTAAAGGAATCATTCGTGCTGAGCTTGTCTGTATTGTAAGGTAAGGTAAATCTSAATAAGCCCTTTAAATCTATGTTGCTGTATTTGTTATCTGTGCAAAGACAGAGCATGGATGATAACTCCAAATAAAGCTGTGAGCAGAACTTGGAAGCTGTGAGAAATTTCCCTGCAATCTTCAAAGGGTTATTGCAGTATTGCCAAGTGCTGAATGTTTGGAAAGAGCTGCCTTCAGCAGATAACACTCCTTCTGGAAGAAGCAGATGGCTGAGAGATAGCCTGCAGCCCTAGGCAGATCCAAAAGTATCAGAGAAGTTCTCTTTCATTTGCCCCTTAATATTTTTAGTTCTTTCTCTGTGTAAAAATAATTTCTTTTTGGTTGTGCCTGTTCATATATGTCAATGGTAAGTGAACTCAACCGTTCCAAAGCAATAAATTGTTAACATTCTTTGTCTAATCAATTCTGYCCTTAAAGTCAAATTCCAGTCTTCCCTTCAAATTGTAGGTTGTGTGACTTTTAACTTAGCTAAGGTTCATTTGATTTAAAAACATGGTTTAACAGCTCTGAAACTAATGTCCTGAAACATCTCTAAAATGTAGGAAGACACACTAAGACATATTGCTGGTTCCAGTTCAGAATGAGATATTTAATTCTATTCCCCTTCCCTATCTTTGACACCAAATAAATAGAGACAGAGAATCAGTAATAGTCATGTGCATTTATTTATTTTGGTCATTCTGTGGCTAACATTACAGCATCACAAGAGGTTAACTTCACTAATGTTTATTCTGCTGGCGGCTTTTTTAGAAAACTGAGGGGCTTTTGAGTGACATTTGTTTTCCAAAATGCTTTTAAAATTTGTAGAGGTTATTTTTAAAACTACCGTGTAAAGGTACTCAGCACTGACAGTCTGTTTAGCTTTCTGAAGTAATGACACCTTTAGTATGTTTTAGCCCCTAATACTCTTTTATATTTGGCCTCTTGTATATACTATACTTGACTTATGCAGTAAAGGACTTCAGTTTAAATGTCTAATGTAATTTGGGTTTGATAAGCAGTATAAATGTTAATGTAAATCAGAGGAAATCTGTCTCCAGGGGTTATTAAGAGTCAAATAAAGTCAGTGTTAGGCTTTCCATTAACTTCAATCCTCTTTGGATCAACCCCTTACTCTTTTATGGTTCTCAAGTGTTTTTATATTCTTAATTTGTGGTCTATCAGCTGTATTTACTCAGAATGTGCCAGAATATTTTGATGTCTGAGAAGTCCTTTGGCTAACAGAATATTAAAGAAATAATCTTTGTTTCATGTATACTGAACTGTGGCACAGACGTGTAATTACACTGGTAAGTTGAATATTATACAATTCTTAACTACTATTTCTTCTCTTTCTGCCTCCAGGCAGTTTGTTTTTGTATATGTACAGCTCACAAAGTAGCATTTTTTAAAATTTAGGACACTATAGAATTCACTCTTTATCCTATATAGAATAAATGCTACTTGAGTAAGGTGCAAAACATTGATCTTATAGTTAATGGTGTTCTTACTCAGTCTTACTGGCTTTCACCTATTTGATCTTGTACTACTCTTTTTTATATTAGTGAAATTTAAAGTAATGTTACTGGTTAAAAGTCTTAACTAAGCTATGTGGTCTTCTAAGWTGCAGATGAGAAAAAATATTCCTAAAATATATGACCTATGCAGATAATAAAAAAAAAAATAGAATATTTTTCTCAAATTCTTGAATTACCTTTGTTGATATCAAAGGCATTGTTTATATAGACACTAAAAGGTGTTTTAGTTAAATCCCACAAGAAGTAGGGGGATTTAAAATCTTCCAAACCCCACAGCCTAGTGCTAAAAGCTATGCTCTTTCTGGGCCTATCATTTCTCTTCCTGGTTTTCACTTTGTATGTGGAAACAGCTTAGTAGGTAGTGAGTTGGTAAGGCTGCTGAGCAGCCACCAAATAGAGACATGCATCCCTGATAAGGGACACATCCTACCCACATTTCATAGCTAAATTGCTATTTAGCAATTGATATTGCTAAATATAAAAATAAATAACCTGTGTCTGGTCTGGCAACAAAAAGATGCATTCAGCAAACCAGGAAAAGAACATTCTTTGCCTTTGTTTTATGAAAAGCTCTCTGTGGTATCTCAAGAAGAGAGTTCACAGCTGAGTATCATAAAAGGAAGCAAGCACATGTAAAGGGTTTCCTCAGCTTTTATTGCTGTGCTGAGTTAGGCTGAGACTTTCCCTGCATTGTGGAGAAAGACAATATTTATTGACTTAATATAGGATGGGATGGTAAGAACAGATGCACTCTAAAGGAGCAGAAGCACAGATTATCAATCAGCTTTATTGTGGGAGGTTCCACTGGTTTTTGCTGAGGGTTTCACCCAGCATGCCTGTTTTCATGTGTATCTTTATACACTAAGAAAAAACAGAAGTATCCTTGTAGAGGGAAGCAGATGTGATTTTTCCCCTCTCCCACTGGGCTTTGTTGAGGCTTTAAACATTTTGAGGAAAACAGAGTCCMCTGCCTCACTCCAATGCAAAATACGCTTCCTGTCTGCTCCCCATATAAAATTAGGTCTTTCTTATTGGATAGGACTAAGACATCTCACTTCACATAGAATTTTCTTGGCACACCAAACTATGAAAATGTTTTTTTATCTTCTGTAGGTTGAAGAAACTGGAATGACAATCTTTGCCTGGTGGCCTGTTAGCTTCCTTCTCTAATGGCTTGGACATCTAAATTTTTAGGTTAACATCATTGTTTTTTTATTATGCTTAAAAGAATAGAGCATGATTTAATCTCACAGAAGTCTATTGACTCAGGAACAAAGCACAGACCTCGTTTTGAAAAAGAAGTAAACAAAATATTCAAAAACTTTTACAAATTCATGTGAAGTAGTATTGCTAATTTGATTTCTAAACAAACCAAACAAACTGAAAATCCACTAAAATATTATTAATTCAGTAGTATACCAGATTTAAAAGCCTGGTGCTAAATTAATTACRCTGAACTGTTTTGAGGTCTGTTAATCTGAAGAATTGTTAAACATGAAAAAGTGTTGAACAAAGCTAAAACATCTGGCTCAGGAAAACCAAAGCATCAGACTGGACAAAAGTGAGAACAGGACAAGGAATTATTTCACTTGTGTGTTCTGTTGTCTCTAAGCAGGATTGTGTTGGTCCCTCTCAGGCTCTGGTACTGAGCAATACATAGTTTGATTTTTGTTATGTTCTTAATCCTTACTAAAGAGTAGAAATGCAAAAAAAAGGTTGCAAGGTAAACAGCTACTAAATCATTGCCAGATTTACATGGGAAACCTTAGCTGGCTTGTGAACCTRTACCTCAAATCTTGAAGTTAGCAATAGGAAGGAACAGAAATACTGTGAAAGGAAAGATATGCAGAGAGACACAGCAAAAAATAGTTTAAAATGTTAATTCTCATTGTATTGGTAGTATAAGTAGCTATGGTAAATGCTATGTAATKTTTTTAATTGCATGTCTTTCTGGCATCATGTTGATTTAAGTACTCTCTCAGCGTAACATGAAGGTTCTGTTTCACTATCTTTCTTCCTCTATCGTTAGGAATTTTGACGTGAACCGTGGGAGACAATTAAATGGCTTATGGAGACAGTGCTTTGAGTAAGGATAAAAAAAAAAARAACTTCTATATTCTGGCATTTAATATTGTTAATCATCTCAGTTTTGTCATTTTAGCAATAGATCACAAGTAGATCTGAGAGTGAAAGCCAGATGGTCAGTGGGGSAATAAATAAATCCTTATGGCATCACTTTTTTATGACACAAGTTTTGTTCCAATGATTACACAGGGCAAGAGTGAATAAAACAATAACTTCACCAGTAAAATCTAGACTGACACAGAACTACTAGTTAAAAAACCTGACAAACCAGATACTTCATTTCTCCAGCTAGCACAAGGCTGTAGTGAATCTGCTTCCCCCAAGTTGTTCTCTTCTAGAAAGGCAATCTGTAGACATTTGTCTTTGCCTTAATCCTTCCCCAAACCCTATGATTATAATATTTTTTGGGACTTTTTTTCCAGTTAAAAGTACACCTTTTCTGTACCATAGCTGTCTGGCTCCAGAGATGCTATGGGTACATCTATGCTCCTGACAAAGGGAAATCATGGCTGACTTGTTGCATTTGATAGTGTGTTGTTTGTGTTTGAGAAAATACATAAGCAGGGGAGTTAAGAGTGAGCTCCTTCTTTGCATTCCTTAAGCAAAGATTCATTCCAACCTGTTGGAGCAGCTTACTTCCTTTGCTGTAAAGAAGATAATACTTTTAACCTGAGTTTACAGGGGCTGCATAATTGCTAATGTCATCATACTAATTACAATATATATGTAGTATCATACAAATTCCTTCAAACTTGAGAATATTCAGAAGAGCGTGTGCTCTTTCTGATGAAGAAATGTGATTTTGACAAATAGCTGAAGATAGGTGACTAGAACAAAGACATAAGCTCTTGTGTCCTTTCAGTCAGCAGTAGAAAGGCCAGTGCTGCTGAAACACAGACATATTGCCTGCCAAACCTCAATTTTAAGCAAAATTCATCTGGAAGAGCTTGGAGCTGCAGTGCTTTAAGGAGCAACAGAATTAGTGTTACTGTAGCATCCTACTGCTGTTGGAATTCTAAGTGTTCATCTTTTGGAGCCTGAACTATGAAAATATAAAATTTTTAAAATGTGTCTTATTAATAATTATCTCCTCTTAGGCCTATTGCTTTGTAATATTGTTCAATTTTCAACTCCTTTTCTGTATAGCTCAGACACCACCCAGGGGCCTGGAGAATACTTTCAGTATGTCATTGCTGAAACTGTCTMATGAAATCAACATAAAAGATACCAGAAAAAAACATGTAAAAATCAAAGCCAAATTATACCGTTGAACTACATCAAAGTCTGATTGCAAGTTGAGGGAGAAAGGTTGAAAAGAACAGAAAATGTTGGTTGTTGTAACAACCAAAAGCAACCAAAAGCAATCTGGAAAAGGAATTGCCCTCCTGCACTGTTGGGCCCCACAGAATTACACGGCTTTGTGCTGATAAAATTTGGCTGCAGGATTTATCTGATTTTTATGCAGTTCCAATTATTGTGAAAAGAATTTGCATTACGTGGGTTTTCTTTCAGTCCTGCTTGTGTACTTTTAGCTTTCYATTGCATAAAATACTTTTGCAGAACCCACTATCATGAATTTAAAATACTGTCCACAAATATAAAAAGAAAAAACAAGRTAATGAAAAGCACCAGATAATAAAAGCGTGCATATCTTCAACAGCCCTCAAACACCTGTTAAAAATTTGTTTTATAATCGGCCCTGAAATGTGATGGAAATTAATGCTTACAAGTCCCTTGCGAAAATGTAAAATATCACAGTTTAAAGCTTCAGTACAGATTGACAGATAAAATGTATCCCTGTGTCACACATCTACTGTGTCCCTCCAGGACTATTCCAAACTGCTGCCCTCTGCATTCCAATGAAARGGATAATTATCCTGGTCAATGCTGTTCTTTGCCACAAAACAAATGTGATCTGTTTAGTTACTAGCCTACCGTGATTACCATTTAGAACTGAAGGTGTTTAGAAGTAAAAGCAATTGATACAATGAAATATTTCCTTTCATTAGGCTGTCTTTAGACTGGTCTATGCTTTCACATATTGCAAAGGAACAGGGTTTAAAATGTGTTCATTTTTCTCTGCTTGTTCACAGAAAAAGGGACTGTGAGTCAATAAGAAGAAATCTAATGTAGGGAAGGTTAAAAGATTATAATTTGCCTTGTATAGAGTGACAATCTTAGAACTAAGAACATGTTTTTAAGCAGATGTCCTCTGCAGCATTTCTTTCCCACCCATCCTTAATAACCTTCTTGGCTTCTCTTTTCAGAATACTGCCACATATGTAGAAGCCAGCTCATTTTGAGGATGAAGGGTGATTTCAAACCTCACAACCCATTAACAACATGTTTAATGATGTTAAAACATTCAGTCTCTAAGCCTTTCTGCAAAGGCAATCTAATCAGTGAGACCTTACTTCACATCTTTCCTCTTTGATGACACAGGCTTAATCTAGAGCTTTTACATTTGCTGATTTGCAAAACTGGGAATTCCCCTTCTACAGATCTGTGACTCTTTGTGGTGTTCTTACCTCCTTGTTTCCAGACTTGCTGCAATGCTAAGAACAGACATCCTGCTGTTCAACCAGAGTCTTAGCATTGTGTGTTTGAAGATAATCCCTAGACCACCAGCATCCTTTCGGCTTCTGTGAACATAAAGATTATGACAGTTGCCCCTTCTGACTGTAATCTTTGGTTTTACAAGAATTCTACTAAAAGATTTGCAAGCTGTGATTATCTCTTCCTGCTTTGTGTGGTACTGCTAAGAAAAAAAATTAGAAGTTTTAAAAGCATACATTCTGCTGTGTTTTAAAACCTTCAATTGCAACTAAATTATGTACTTAGCTTTGCACACTTGACTTCTTCAGACTATTTAACAGCTTACACTGCAGTACATGTTTAAGTGTTTGCAGGATCAAGATCCATATCTTCTCTGCACCATTAAATGCTTTTCAATTGAAGAGTGGCTAGATTCCCCAAGGGGATGTCTTTTATGTATGAATGGAGAACATCCATGCCTTGCATCTGGGATTTATCATCTTGTTTGAGTGATCTAATTTCTTTAGCGTGTACGTGTGTCCTCATGCACTCACATACGTAGACATGGTAATGACAAGAATAAGCTTGCTGGGGAAAAAAGCAATCTGGAAAAGGAATTGCCAAATATTCCTTAGAACATTCCCCCCCCCATTTTGTGGAAATTTTAGAACATTTTGTTTTCTGTCCAGCTCTACAAGCTATCCACTGCTTCCCTGTATTCTGTTCTGCCTAGAAAAGCTCCAGGCAATTTTCAATATTCCAGACCATTGATCAGTGTTTAGTTTACAAATTAGAAAATAGTTAAACCCACCAAATATTCMTTTTCCTTTTTTCTTCTCCTCTTAAATTCCATCCCTACTTCTCTGTGYCTCCATTTAGTGCTGGTCTGAAGCAGTTTATTGTAATTTACATGTGTGTGCATATATTTATAAATTCATATAAAGAATATACTTGTGTGTGTCTGTGTAAATGCACACACATGTACCTTTCACATAGAAAACACACCTGATGATATTGGTRGGTATAAGAGGTTTATTGTTTTGTCCTATGGTGTAACTGTAAATCTGCCTAAAGTAACTATGCACAGTTTTACTGCATTATACCATACACTTTCATGTTCAGCCTAAGTCACATTGCAGACAATAAATTTTAATATATATGGGGTGGGTTTTTTTTCATTCATGACCTGATACTATCAATTCTCTGCAAATATCTTTAATGTCTTCCATAAGAAAATTGCTGTGTTTTTTTTTCTCTGTGTAGCCTTTAAGAATCACAAAAAAGGTTACATGGATAGCTCTGGAAAGCATTGTCCAGTCTTACTACAGAACAGATGAAGGACCATGGAAGCAGCCCAATCTTCCTGTCCTTGTACATGGCAGGGAAGTTAGAACTAGGTGATCTGTAAGGTCACTTCCTACCCAGGCCATTATACAATTCTATAATTCTAAGATCAAAACCTACTGACATCCTTTGAAACATGAAGACCAGCCTGGTTCAGCAGCCTRTCTGGAAGACTCTGTTTCAGGATTGATTAAGTGAAATATATTTATGTTATTTACATGTAGATGTAATGTTAGACTGGTAGAAGCCCTAGTTGTTCCTGAGAACATTCTCTTTTTCCCTGTGTCTTGTTATGTGGCATCTTGCTTCTAAATGCAACCTCAGCTTTTGAACATAAATAAAACATGATTGTGATTTGTCACAGAGCTGGCATTTGGCAAAATCAAGACATTGCTATATCTGTTATTGACCCCTGCTCAACTGTAGAGCTGGGCAATTTGAGAGCTTTGAATTTAAGAACAGTAGACAGCAAATCATCACAGATGGAAGGGGTGTAGTGCCACTTTATCTTCTCCATGCCAACACATTCTTTGGATTCTGGAAATTCATGTATGAGCCMTATGAGTTTCAGTAAAAGATTCATCTGTACAGACAAACATTGCTTTCTTTTTTCCCTCCTCTTTGATGTGTATATGAGAAWTTTAGACCCTAATGCCCAGCACTTTCCAAGAAAATAAACATGACATTAAATGAAACCATAGTGAATGAGGTGTTTCTGCATAGCATGTTTCTTTCCTCCTCATTCAACAGCATGAACTGTATTGGCATCTATGACTGGTACACTAGAAAGCTTAAAATACTCTTTTAAAACTTGAAGTAGACAGTTATATTTCCACTTAAGAGAATCAAGGACTAATTTTATTTTCCTTGAGGAGAATAACTGATAATTTTTATAATGGTAGAATAGCCGTTCTGTTCATGCAGTATGGGATCTGAGGGATCAAAATAAATGTATTATATCTCTTATTTTTGTGATAGCACTTGTGTAAGTCGACTCCTTATGTTGTATTTTTTCTGTCAAGGTTACCTCACATATTACTAATTATACCTTTTAATAAAGTTACATTTTTAACTGTGTCATCAATCAATTCGGAGAAATTTAATTTTCTGTAAGAATGGCYTTWGGAAAGTAGCACCATCTACAGAGTAGCCATTAGCATATGTAAATGGAAAAACATGGAAAAGAAGATGAGACCTGTCTGTGGGCTCTGAAATGATCAATCTCTGAGACAAGATAAAAGAACAGCTCTCCTGTGGGAGACAGTGACTTACTTCTTCATGATAGTTATTTAATGTCAATGTACTTTATTCAGATAATAAATAAGAGGAGTTCCCCTGAGCCTGATTGCTTGTATAATGTGTTCTCATATATAATTACAAAGAGAATTAAAAGCCGTGCTGGTGTGTGAGCAGCAAACTAACTTTACCACCCACCAGTTCTTCCCATGTCATTGGCTGCTCACCTGGGAAATTGGCAATGCCTCTGTACCTGACAGATTTTTTATCAGCAGGCTGTATTTATGAMACATTTGTGAACTTCATTTCTCTAACAAAACCGTCTTAAATAACACAAACCATCAATTTGTTTTCTTATAGAAGGTGTTACTAGTACACTATAGGTACATAGTGCAATAACTCTGAATTCAGGAAAGTAAAAGAACCTTTAAGGACTGACCCTATGAGAGAATTAACTACAAATTAGATAGTCACCACTGCCTTCACCAGATTTCAAGTGGGATTAATTCTGCTTTAAGACAAGGAAAGAATAATCTTAATATCCCAAATCTGAAAGCCACATGGTACCAGATGTTTAAGACATACAAAAATAAATAAGATGCTAAAATCCCCAGAAGCTGTTTGACTTCCAGTGAAGAGCCAGGTATTTATTTAGCTAGAGATTCATAATTTTAATTAAGCCTGTTGCACAGTTCCCACTTTGTGAAAACCAGTACAAAGCCAGTGTATCATTTAAATCCTATTAAACCATCYATTCTAACTTTAAAAACTCCATGCTGACTTTTGCAGAAATTACTCATGCTGCATTCCTTCCCTTCTTACACTACTAAATAATGCAGGTACACATTGAATGTGCAAAAAAAGAGATTTGGAAATACAGGAAGGGGGAAAATAGCAAATAGCATTCAACATCTAAATCTAAGAGCCATAAATGTRGGAATGTTTTCCTAATTTTTCTCTTTTTTTGGTAAACATGCATGAGAAGGAGGTGTTATGACTAAGAAAAAGGTCATTTGCAAATATGAAGCCATCTCTGTTTCCAAGCGATCACCACTTTGTAGTGAAAACTGGACAGATTGGCAAAAGTGTTTTGATGTAACCTCCTAGTAATTTCCTAGGGATTTTGATGTCTGCAAAAATACTCTGTCTCCCTTAGAAAGCAATTATGATTTAAATGGCACTTGTTTTGTGGAATTCAAGGCCAAAAATCTTATTGCACAGGGGCTCATTGGGGTGGAGTTGATTATAGCARCCCATAGGAGCTGTGTTTTAGGTTTGTGTCCAAAACAGTGCTGCTGGCACATCAATATTTTGGCTATTGCTGAATAGCACTTGCACAATATCAAGGCTCTCCCTCCAGCTACCCCACCACTAGGCTGGGGGTGGGCAAAAAGTTATGGGGGAACACAGCTAGGACAGTTCTCCCCAGCTGGCCAGAAAGTCCATATAGTGTAMTGTTCAGCAACAAATTTTGGTGGGAGTCTCAGCAGCCTTTGCTCAGAGACTGGGCATCAGTCAGCTGGTGGAGAGTAATTGCTTTTACATCTCTTGCTTTTTTCCCTCTCTTTACTCTCAGGTTTTCTCACTTCTGCTCTGATTCTCTCCGCATCCTACTAGGGTAGGGTGTATCTGCCAGCTATAATAGTTCTGTACTTCTAACTTCACTGTTTCATTGTTTGGGATTCTTAGCCTCAGAAGAGATCATGATGAAGCTGTTGACAATCACAGGCTTGAGAGACTTAGTCTCCTAAGCAGCATACCCAACAAAAAAACCCCAAATTATTGCTTCACTGAAATTTCACACGAATTAAGGTATTTTTCATCAGGAAAACTATTTTGTTGAAAGTTTTGCCAACCTGCTCGAATTTGGAGTAGATTTTTCTTGTCCCATGCATTCACAGACCTCCTGGTAGGAAAAGGAAGGACTTGGAAACAGGCACAGTTGGAGACCTAATTACAGTGTAATTACAGACCTGTCCATGTTGATGTCTTGGGAAACCTTAGAATGAATACAGCATAGTTATCTCTACCTCACTGGAATTTTATGTCACTGGACTTTTATGTCATTCCCTCAGAATATTTTATCTGGCTTTATGGCCAATAAAATGGTGAGCCTACTGCCATCCCACCCACACCAGATAAGAAAGAACATGCAGTGATGTCCTGTGGTCTGGCTTTTCCCCTTTCAACCATTTCTGGATGTGAAAGGCAATAACAGTTCTAACAAAGGAGACTGCATATTATGCATCTCCTCATGAATCACATACAGCAACAATTAATAAAGCTCTTTTTCAAACAGAAATGCAAATGAGAATATGCACTCATTACTAATGAATATGACAGCAGAGGTATGTTTAAGATGATTGAGTAGAATTGAAAAAGCTGAGGTCAAAAATAGAACCAAAATATTTATTTCATAGACAGGGAACTATATACATATCTACAAAAAAAAGGTACCAATCAGGTTTCCATAAAGGTATTTTATTTTACTACAGTACTCAAAACCAGAGAGTTTTGGCTGAGTAGAGACCACAGAAATCTTTATAGTTGTTTCTGACCTTTAGCTATTTCCAGTCTCACTCCTAAGCCAATTTTTTGTTTGTTTTTTGCATGCATAAGATAGATAAAGATATATTTTGTATAACTTTGCATTTTCTTTCATCTATGTGTTTGTACGCCTGTGCCTTTTCGTCTGATACAGCAGATAAAGGACTTAACCTTCCCACTKATATTTTTAAAGTTATATTTGCTGCAAAATTCAAATTAAGTCTATCATGTCCTTCCATGGCACAACAGAAGAACAGTTTTGTTTTTTTTTAAGGGACTCCATAAAATGAAGAGGCAGAGATCACTACAATATATGGAATCCATTTACAAGGTTACCAGAGGCTGAACAAAATTTTGTCCCCAATAATTTCAGTTGCATCCTCATAAAGACAAAAAGTGGTCGAGGAGATTCACTTCCTTTTGAGTAATAAGAGCTGAATGGCAAGATAAGCTGTGAAGTAACACATTGCTTCATTCAGTAAGCAGGTTTGCCCATTTTTTGAGCCCTGTGTTACAAACCTCCATCAGCACACTGCTTTTCATCAGTCCTGGAAGTAAACTGCCCTTTAGTCTGTTTGTACTCTCAGGCCAAAAAAAAAGAGATGATCGGGAAAACATGTATCCTGGAGCAACATTCTGCATTTGAATTGGCCAAGAAAACAAGCCCATTTCAAAGCCATCATTAGTGTCTAAAGATCATCATTAAAGTTGTTTTTTAAATTGCATCCTTCACAAAAAGCTACTTGTGCTCCAAATGCTCACAGCATTCTTCACRCTTCCTGCATTTCTACTTAGTCCTATTTAGAAGAACATTTGTGAAAAGTTGTCAGGGAATTATTTTTTTAAGAATAAGGTTCTCAACTCATTAAATACTGACATCCAAGTAAAAGAATACTATAATGTGTAAGGAATGGTTTTCACATCTACCAAATATTCAGAATTTTACTCAAGTCACTTCCAATTAGAGAAATTATGGTTTTGCTTTCTAGGAAAAGGAAATCACTGTATGGGGTAATCTCCATGTTCAGTCATTGCTGTCACCTAGACCTAGTTTAGAAAGTCACACAACATTAGAGTGATTCCTATGCATATAATAAAAGAAGTCTTGTCTGAACATCATGTTCTTAAGCTGTCATAAGATTTCTTAAAAATTGTCTCACATATTTCAGAAAGATTTTTATTTAACATGATTTTTAGTTTGCAAGATTCTTTCAAATATCCCATTTTAAAAATTATGTAATACTTTACTCCATAATTGTTTACAGTGAAATAATCTAAGTAGTGGGGTGTGTGTGTGTGTGTGTTTATACTCTTCCAGGTTTGAGGCAGTTCTTAAAGAGCCTGAGGATCCTCCAGGAGACAGTGTATAGAAGGGAGGAAGAAATATTTTATGGCAGGATGTTGCTGCAGCTCTGTACACATGATTTACATGAATTGGAATGTTTGTAGTCAAAATGGTTTTTCTTACATTTTTGTAGAATTCTGGCTTAAAGCACTCAAGGTACTTGAGAAAACATGACACAATTGTCCTCAAGATGTTTTGTTTGCAAATGCTTCTAGAGACTACTAACCTTTCTGACTGAAAGTTTTTCTTATGTCCTACATTTTTAACAGAAAAATACACACAAGAGACAAACATTTTAAAAAGAGGAAAGTGCTATCTTACCAATAACACAGATATAGCTTTTATTTGCTTAATGCTATGAGAAATGGCAAATATCCAAGGGTTATGTTGTTTTGTTATGTTTTTCTGGAGACCATGCTTGAGAAACCTGTGATAGCAGACCTCTTACAGAAATAAACAGATGTTTGTATTTTCTAGTCCAAATGAGTCTCAGTGGCTTACAGCTATCTCATCTAGGATTTCTTGAATGTTTATTCAGTAAGCTTTTATGGAATACTTTTTACTGAAAACTGCCMCTGCAGCCAGCACTGAAATCACAACGAGCACGCACACACGCACACAGCTCTCCCTGTCCTGCAGAGCTGCAGTGARGGACATCTCCAGTCACAGCCCCAGTGCCAAGTGCTTGTGCTGCAGAGAGCACGGTGAGCACACAGCAAAGAGCAGAAAGCACGTCCTCRTGCTGAACTGCTGGCAAAACGTGCCGCTCCCAGGCAGCTGAGAAATGTTTTTCTACATAGTTTTGATGATATCTGTTAATCCCTTGACCCCCCTAGAGCCCTTGGATTACAGTCACAARAACTTCATGAGAAGGTAAAACATTATATTCTATGCACCCATACTATACTTTACAGTGAAAACCTGTAAAACCTACCTGCAGATTTATGATCAACTTGTTTAAAAATGAGCACTTTGAARGTATATTCTAGTACCTCATTTTCTCTCATTTTCTCTTTTCATGAAAATCTGCCTAGACAGTTATTGCTATTCTTCAAGATTTAATAAAAATCAGACTTTTACAAATTGTTAAAACTAAAATGAACTTATAGTTTTACATTAAGCTCACAGTAAATGACAAGCAATTCCTTGTCTTCATTGGAAGATGTGAATTTTTCCATGGAATGAGACACAAGGTCTTATACCTGAAGCTTAATTGTTGCATTTCCACACAGCAATGTTTTGCACAAATTTAAGTCACTAATACACCCCATTAGACTGGCAATATCTTGTTAAATATATTATATTTTTACTTAGGTAAAGTTTCCACAGACTGGAAAAGGAGTCTTAATATTTACTGTGCAGAGAATACATCCAATATGAAATCACACCTGAAAGRAAAGAACTTTGGAGAAACAGGTTTAATGTTTTTGTTCCTGTAGCAATGCAACTGCAAAGTTTGAAATTCTGAATATTTTTGTAGAAATCTGAAGACTTTTGTAGAACATTATTAAGACTGCTTTGCAACAACCGATAATTTTTTCTTTCTTTACTCAAGCTACTGTAAGGCCCAGAAATAAATGAAGAAACTATTGAAGATGCTGAATTTTCAAAATCCAACAAATAAAGCCAGTYGAATCATTTGGAATGAACTCTCTTTGGTAAAAAATCTTTGTCTAAAAGGAAGATTAGGTTAGGGTACATCTAAACAGACTGGACATAAATTTTTGAGACTGTGTGGAAAGCAGCCAGATGTGCTTAGGGAACTGGTCAGTGTCTTAATTATCTTTGAAATGTCATGGCCATCAGGGGAGGTTCCTGAGGCTGGGAAGAAATCAAATGTCTCTTCTGTGTCCAAAAAGTAGAGAAAGGAGGATCCAGAATCTGTAAGCTCATCAGCCTCATCTTGAACCTGGGGAAGGTGGTAAAACCAATCATCCCAGCAATCATTTCCAAAACCAGTAAGAGCAAGAAGGTGGCTGAACACAGGCAGCARGGATTTATGAAGGGGAAATTGTCCCTGACCAATCTAGTGTCTTTGCACAGCAAAATGATTGGTAGAGCAGAAAAAGGGAAAGAAAYTCAAAGGGAATCTCAACTTTGGCAAGGCTTTCAACACTGTCTGCTTTTACCTTCTCAGAGATAAAATGGTGAARTATGAGTTAGATAAACAGACTATGATGTAGATTTAAAACTGTCTGGACTGCTGGGCTCAAAGGACCCAGTGAACCAAAGTCCATCTGGAGGCCAGTGATTAGTGGTGAATCCCAGGGTTGCATATTGGGCCACCACTGTTAAATATCTTATTGATGTCCTGGATGATGGGACAGAGCACACTGTTACCAACTTTGCCACTGGGAAGGATTCTGGATGCACCCACGTGTTGTGCTGTCATTCAAAGCAAATGGCAACAGGCCGGAAAACAGGGGAAAGCAGGACGCTCAACTTCAACAAAGGGAAATGCAAAACCCCTGTCTCTGAGAAGAATAATCCCGTGAAGGGGTACAGAGTGGGGACAAACTGCTGAAAAGCAGCTTTGCAAAAAGGATATGGATAGTCCTGGTGGACARAAGGCTGGACATGAGCYGGCAATGTGTCCTTGTGRCAGAGGCAGTCAACAACCCACGGGCTGCACTAGGCAAAGYSTCACCAGCAGGCTGASGGAGGCAATCCTTCACTATTCAGCMCTTGCTGAAACAAACCTCGAGTGSTTGCCCACTTCTGTGCTCTSTGGTACAGCAAAGACACAGTCACAATGGATTCAGCCCAGTCAAAAAAAAGACAGGAAGATCATTAAGGGATTGGTGTGTCTGTCATGAGAGTCTGAGAGAGCTGGGTCACCTCAGTCTGGAGAAGGGAAGGCTCAGATGGAATCTCCAGGTCCTTTTCAATGGTGTTCATCTAAAGGACAAGAAGTAATTGAAACCCMGTAAGTTGACAGTGGTCAAACACTGAAAGAGTGCTGAAAGAGGAGCTTTTTCTACCCTTTGCTCAGCATGATAACTTTGTAAGTCTTTAGACTCTGGTTTCTGCAAAGGTATTTAAGTGAGCATTATCCCCTTCAAACCCAAGGATGCGGGAATCTTTCCAGAGTGAACAACCTTTGACAACATGTATAACAGATACAACATTATTGATTTTCAATACTTAAAGAAATATTCACTGGTTTTATAGACATWAAGTACAAAATAAGGACATTGCTTCATCTGGTACCTCAACCAAATACATTTGAGTGCCCTTTAATCATGACTTACCGTACTTACCATAATACCCAGTATTAGGAACGTGTATGTTTTAGTGCTCACAGGGTGGGATCCGTTCTTTGGAAAAGAGTTCTAGTTCTCTTACATGCACGTACGGCTTACAGACTTCACTAGGCTGCCAAACTAGATATAARGAAAGCTCAGCAGTCTCTAGGGGTTACAGGCTTGAACAAAAAGTCTCTTCAGCTCTTCAGTAGGGAAGCGAGTTCCCAGATCTTAAGATCATCCTCCACATCTTACTGAAGACAATATTTCTGATGTCTCTCTTCTGTGTCCAGGTATGAAAGAGTGCTGTGTATCCTCTTTAAAAAAGGTCTCTACTTTCACTTCCTGAAGCAAGAAATGAGAAACAAAAAAGTTAACTTTCAGAACCTGAGCTTTAGAGTCCTTCCACAAAAATTATGTAGAAAAGCTGTTAAATGAGACATTTTCAGGGTCCRAATTCCAAAGGTAGTTCTGCAGAAAACAATTTTTCTCAGCAGCTTTTCTCGAGGCAATTAAAGTCCCAGCACTTCACTGGATGACAAATGTCCTTTTGTCTCTGCTGGGGTAAGGMCATGTCTAAAAGTATTTTCTGGCTGCTGTAGTTTTTGCCTTGACGCAGCAGTTTGGATTGCAGTAATAAAGAAGTGTTCACTCAATCTCAGGTTCACTCAGAGTGAACCTAACAAAGCAATGACTATAAAATTGCTCCTGTCTATTCTGGATCTAATTTGGGAGTAAATGTCAGACTACATTGTAAATTAAAGAAGGAAGGAAACTCAGAGCCCACTGAGTTACTCATATTCCCAGATGCTGTGTGTCAACAGGTAAAATTTGTCGTAAGAGCTTAAGGCACTGTCTTTCTTGGTTATTCCTTTGTCTTTGTTAGTGACATGTGAGCAGTAGCAGAAGGGACACTCAGAGCTTTTTAAATAGATTTTCATAAAGGCATTTCTGTATTGTTTTCTTCAATTTTTTTTTTGAATGACTGCCAAAAGCCCAAAGGTTTGACAATGCAGGAGTACAARTGACTTTGTTCAAAGATATTGAGACAAAGTACTTGATAAAATGAGTTTAAATTGTTCATTTGCACTGTAATATACCCTATCTTAGGAAAAGAGCATATTGCAGATGAAAGTACACAAGACRTAGTTTTAAATCAGCATGCTAGTGTGTTTATGGAAAAGTTTATATATCCCTTCACAGTCTGAATTTTGTCATACCAATCAGATAAACCATTTGGATGTGCAACAAGTATTTTCTCAGATGTAAAAAGTGAAAATGGCCAAGAACTTGGTTATGCCAGAGCTGGGATGTATGTTTGGTAGAAACACTGAAAGCTGTGAAAATTATGGCTCTTTTATCTGTTCAGCAGAATCTCCCCTTCTGGTGATGTTGATACAATTAAAGTTGAGTGCTGTCACTAAAAGAAGTTTAATGCTTTTGCTGCATTGCAGTCATATGGTAAATTTTTATAGCTATAACTATTCCTGCTTTATCTGTTATCCCAGCAGGGCATGGATGAGATACAACAATATTGCACAGCAGGGCTGACTCTTTTCACAAAACATTTCATTGAGGCTTTTGCGCTTTCTCCTGCTAATCAGATTTCTCACTGAGGTGCCCACCCACCCAAATCAAGTGTGGTCAGTGGAACTGGCAGGTTACCACTTTTCAAACAGTTTAATGAATATCTACCCATTTATGTCTGCTTAAGAAAAACCAGCAGGGTGGCTTCATAGGGTGGGATTATTGCCTCTGCATCCTGATGTTCTTAACTGTAAATTTAATTCCTGCTTGTGCAATGAGTTGGTAATTGTAATCTGAGATAGTACATTTGATCTTGCTGCTCCTGGCAATGGAATCCCATTGAGTCACCTATTCCAAAACCATGTGCAGAGGTTTCTTATAAACCTAAATGTTGCCTGACATAATATAGCCTATATAACTGCAGAGCAACAGCTGGCATGCTGAGGATAYATTCATTTGTACCCTTCTGCACTGCCCCAAGCAGATAGTGCTGCATGCAAAAGAATTGGAAAATGACATTAAAAATATTATTTGCAGAGATGGTACTTGTTTCCACAGATGTTTTCAGTCCTCTTTTCTTGCTCATAGCATTCTACACTTCTTGTTCTCATTTCTCCAGCAGTACCTGTGATACCATTTTAAAGCTTTTGTAAACAATGTTGGTTGCAGAACCTTTCATGTAGAACTGTAATTTGCTTTATAACTGTTCCACTATAGATCATTAGTTACTTCTTCAGCATATTATGAGACAGCTTTCTTATCAGAAGTATTAATCAATTAAACTGAAAGCAGATGAAAAATGAATAGCAGATAACTTGTGTAAGTTCTGAAATATCAATTATTTTGCTGTCTGGTTTATGTCTTGCATGGAACAAGGCAGTGCAGAACTCAGTTTCATCTCTCTATATAATTATAATTATTTTTGATAGCTGTGTTCCATCAGCATTAAGGATTTAGTTCTGCAATTGCTTCTGAACAGAATTCCCATTTAAGTCCCTGAACATGCATTCATCATACAGAAAAAGTCTGTTGAATATCATTGCAAATACAGCTATAAACAATGGTTTGCTAAAAGAGACATACAAAAGAAGGCACTTAGCCTACAGCTTCCTGTAATACAATAAAAATCATATAGCTTACTGGCTTGCTTGCTTTTTTCCCCCCAGTCGGTGAGGTCTAATTACATTTACCTCCACTCTGTCTCTTATTGTGGGATTTGCAGGACATTTACAGGCACAGCTCACAGGCATCGCTTAGCACRTTGTCTCATGGAGAGAGAGTTTGCATGGTTTGTGATTAAATGAGTATATTACATTTTTCAATGTGACTCTCCTGACACAGCGTCTTGGACTTTTCAGAATGGAAAATGACTAAACATTCAAAAAAATAGAAGCAGGGGTTGATGGCATGCTGTTTTAGAAACTTCAGAACTGCACTACATGGCCCTGGAGCCCTGATGCAAGAAACAYTGATACTTCATGGAGAACAGCTCTGTCTCCTACAGCTGGTAAGATCTGCCTGAGCTCCTTCTCCAAGCTAAACAGTCCCAGCTCTCAGCCTCTTCTCACTGGATGCTCCAGTCCCCTGCTCATCTCCATGGGCATTCACTGGACTTGCTCCAGTGTGTCCATGTCTTTCCTGAATGGAGGAGCTCCTAAGTGGGCCCTGGGTTGTTTCACCACTAATAATTAGAAGGCAGATAGGAAAGAAAATATAACAGAAGCTCCAAAGCAACTTTTCAAAATGATCACATGCTACCAGCAAAATCAAACTACTACCAGAGCTGTAGTTTGAAGGCCTCAAAACTTACACACAAGCAACTCTGAAAAAATATTAAATATTTTCATATTTTCAGGGGTGTTTTTGGAGAAATCAATGCAATCCAGGAATCGACATTGGATACTTTGGATCATCTTTGCAACAGAAAGGTTTAGAAGTTGTATTATACTGTTGTGGTGCTGCTGGGAAAATATTTTAGTCAATCTTTTTTCTCAGTATTTTCCCTTTTCCATATGCAGTGGTTGAGGGGTGAAGACAATAGCTAACCTACTGTACTTCAGAAAGCAAAACCTGAGAGAGGAATAAAATGGACTTACTGAACTAGTTAATGAGTACACTGAAAGCATTCTGTGTTTAATTTTTTTAAGATGCTAATTAATTTTGATATGACAGAATGAATGAATGAATGAATGAATGAATGAATGAATGAATGAATGAATGAATGAATGGGAAAAACACAACACTATTGCACTGGCAAAAAGGAAACCCAAATCTCAAGAGGAACTGGAAATGAAAAATTTTCGTGTTTTTCCATAAAAAGTGTCACTCTTTCTATATTCCTGAAGCCCATRTTGAAAAGCGTWAAGTAATMCGTTGRCATTCCTTGMTTTCAGTAGTTGCTTGTAATAGACYATTGTGGGAYATATTTCCTGTTCATGTAAATGYTGGGCTTCTGGAACAAATCAAAAATATTTGGTCTTCCCTTCCTGGATCATTTTCAAAGGACATTAATGAAAGATGCTGTCAAATTTTTGTTTATTTTACCAGAATTTAAAAATTAAACTCTTTGTAACTGTATTTATCATTTGGGGAGTAAAAAAATGAGTACCAAGGTTTTGTTCCTTCTCTTGCTTAAGAAGTAAGATTGTATCTTCCAAAGTCCAGAAGATTTCCAGCTTTCTCCTGAGTGCTCTGTTCAGCATCAAGGCAAATCCCAAGTTAAGCTATCAGAGACAAAAAACAACAATGCCTTATCTAAAACTTTCCTTCAGAGGATTCAAAAAACATTCAGTAAACATTAACCAGTTTAAGTAATTCTCTGCAAAGGAGATAGTCAGAATTTTCAGAAGTCTGWAAGTGCCAGGAAATGCATTAACTCTCTGTTATCAAAGGGCATCATCCCASAGTAAGCCAATGAAAAATTGAGTATGTTAGAAGAAAGTCAGTCACAGATTGCACAGACTCTTACTGTCAAAAGAGTATAACTTGAGAAAGAGCTGATGTATGCAGTTAGTTTCTTTCCCTTTAGGTTCTGATTAAATGCTCATTAATGTTGATAAGAATTCTCTCATTCATTTTCAAGGGACTTGACTCCCATACCCACAAAGATTTCTGAAATAGGGTCTGAAAATGATGAAAAAAAAGCCCCATTTGAAATTGTGGTGTTTTCTGAATCTAGAACTGAATTATTACCCTTGGTCATGTACAGTGGACTAKTGACTGAGGTAGAATCCTTCCAAAATTTTGAAATTTCTGGGTCATGTGCCAAGCCTCTGGTGAGCAATAGTCTTTACAGTATGGTCAGATATTGATTAAGAGAAACTCAAAGATCACACATGCATCAAATCTCACTGTTCATATAAAATCAAGAAACAWCTTTTAAACCTGGAAACTGAACTAGGTCTCAAATTGTATTGCTCTTCCTCCATGCTTTCTTGGTGGTGGGTGACTGTTTAAATTCAGCATCTGAAATCTTTTGGYACAGCATAAATAACCTCTCTAGTGAGCTGTCATTAGACATATTGGTTTTACTCCCCCTTGTACCAGGTTGGTATAAAATAACACCATCAATCTTGTGAAAAGGAYGCCTTGTTTTACTCCTCCAGCCCAGTTACCACTGCAGTCTCTCCATAAGTCATGAATACTCCTAGCACAGCAGGAATACATTAATGATTTATTTTTTTCTGAGGAATACCCTTATTACAAATGATTTTCTTACCTTGCTGGTACTCTCACTGCAGGACATTGTTGCTAATAGATCCCCTTGAGCATTTTCAGCCTACATTCCTCATTTAACTGGATCCCAAGTGCTGTGTATGTTAAGTACCTCATCTATTATCTCTTTAAGCATGAGATTTCTGTCACAATCCCTTTTGTTGACTAGGCAGTTTCTTGCAGAAGTAAAAACAGGGCAAGGCTTTTCTAAAATTAATGGGGAAAGTTGTTATTTGTAGTTATTCTCAGCTGCATGGAGCGATAGGGCTCATATTTAGGGAGAAGATCAGTTCCAGTATCCCTTATTTCTGCCACTCTTTCTGACACACTGGATCACTTCAGACCCTCCTGCTATTTTCATTTACTTGTCTCAAATTGTGACAAAAGAAATCTGGGCACATTAACATTTAATCAAGTTTCACCATAGGGTKTAGTAGGGACAAGAGTGAGTGCCAGGACCGATTGCTTTTAAAAATTCCTAGGTTTTTTGCCTTCTGCAAAATTTTCTTCATAGATCCAAACTAAAAAATAGAGAGAGTCTTTAATTAGCTGAGGTGAACATTTCAGAGGTAAAAGAACTGGGACTCAAAGTCTGGGTAGGTGCCCTGAAACAAAGACAGTAGGTCAAAGAAATATACTGGTTTCTTCCAGGACTCACAGTACCTGATCTTCAAATCTTTGTTGTTTTGGTACTGATCATTCAATTCTCTAGAGCTTCTGCAGTATTTGTCATTTTTCTCATATGTTAGAAAAGCTGATCCACGCATTGTGTGTATTATCTGCAAGGTGAAGAGTTTTGATATTGACTCAGATATACAGCACATCTTGGCTCYCCAATTTATTTGGAAGAGTTGTACTGAAATAGGATGCAGAATAAGTTTCTTTTAAAAGAAAATACATTGGCTTTATTGAAAACGTTTCTTCAATTCTGCATTTACCCTATACAAGTAATATCTTTTCTTAGTGAAAACAGACATTGACACCRATGGCAGGAAGGAACTTGATAGAGTAAGAATGTTTGGTTTGGATTATGGTGTTTTTTTTTCCTTTTGTACAACCTCTTTGCCAAAGAAAAGACTCATTGAATGAGTAGTGTTTGCAGTCATTGTCTTTGGTTGAAGATGAAAGAATGAGGGATTAACAAAGTAGATGGACCCCATGGCTCTCAGATAATGGGTTTGTCTTACCAGAACACTTTGCAAGAGTCTATATCCTACTGTTAGACAAACAGTGTTTGTTCCACTGAATCAGGCTCATCCAATGCAAAATGTAAACATTTGAAATGGAAATCGAATTTCTTAAATATTTTCGTAACATTTAATAAAAAACAGCCCCTTGAAACTCAGACAATCTCTATTCCTCATCTCTTCAGTATTGGTTTCATGTTTCATTTAGTGTGATGMCAGCAGGAGAGCAGAAATATCTTTGCTTCCATCAAAAAGATTTCCCTTTCTTAATGGAATACAGGTAGAAGGTATAGGCTAAACTGCTGGAAACCAACAGAGTAGCAGGGAGATGGCCCTGGAGTGCTGCTGGATGCTGTTACAGTGATGGCTGTTGCACTGTGCCTGACATTCTGAAAGCAAAAAACACATGTAGAGTCTTCTGCATAGGAGACCTGCATTGAGCTTAGAGACASTGGGAAACACTGAAAACAAGACTTGATAAACCTTATGATTCTCRGGATTAGGTGTGAGCCTGGGTTTATTGCCCAGGCAGTAAATGGGAGCACTCACTCAAAAGCACCTGGCCCCTGCCCTGGACTTTGCACTGCKTTTTGTCCCATGGCATCCATCTAATCCACATATTCATCAAATAAAATGTGCAACAAWACCTTCATCTCTTCCTTTGGCCTCACACTAAAGGCAAGTGAAAGGTGCTACTGAATTTCAAAGGGAACCATGGGACAGAAGATTATGAGTACATGTGAGAGCATGTGGCAGCTAAAGCCTACTAATATCCTGGGCATATTGGTTCTGTGTTGTGGACTCTGATTTGGATGTCCAACTGATCATTTCCAAAAGGGCTGGGAAAATGCTGGGAAAATSCTGACATAAATGTGTAGTGTTATTGCTGTTTGAAAATGCTTGGGCACCTAGGAGTACGTGGCAAATCGAARTTGAGCACAGAGTTCTTGTGACTGATGTTCTGTTACTAGTACCAGATGTTGTGTCAGAAACTGAGTTTCTGTGGAACAGAAATTGTTGTAAAAAGTTGAAAAAACAYTGGACATAAATTAATGGTTTTAAGAGACAGGTTATCTGTAAGAAGCACGGAAAACTGCATAGCTTTCAATATGAGCATGAGCTAGGGAAAAAAAAATTGAATAGGAAGATGACAATTCACTGGAGAACCACATAACTCAGGGTAGTCAAAATGAAATGCACCATCAGGAAATACAGGGAATGTCTGGGTGGTAAACTGGCAGATGAAATTTTGCTTTGATGCATGCAAGGAATGAACATGGGACAAGGCAATAATCCTAACTGTACCCAAAGGGCTCGTCTTAGTTATTGCCACTCAGAAAAGAGAACATATTATTCTAGATGGTTCTCTGAAAACATACTTTTAAAGCTCGCTTGCAGTCAAAAAGCAGCAAACAGGATGGTTAGCATTATTGGGAAAGGAGCAGAAGACATTGCTTTGAGTCTGCACAAGCCCATGGGTGCCCACATTTCAGAATCTGTGTGCATTCATATGCAGCAAAGGGTGCTGAAGACACTCACTCTAAGGAGCTGGAAAAATGGTCATTAGAAAAAGCAAACTGTATTGTTACACTACATAATTAGACTAGAATTAGGGATCTATCAAAGACTACCTTCCAGTAAATCACACATTCTTCTGCACAAAATTAAATATTGCTGGTTTATATAGTAAATTGCCTTTTKCTTGGCATACTGTATGTCTGCAACTTTGTTAACAAGTCAAAAAGTGGCCTCAGGAAGTTAAATAAGCAAATCACAGCTACATCATTATTGTCACAAATTAAGTTCACTTTTAACAGGTGTTTGAGGCCAGATCAGGCATTRCTGTTGGTTACTGAGAATTTTTGAAGGATCCTTTGCCATGGAGCAGTAAAAAGCTTTTTCYRGTGTTYACAAGRCTTMGTTMTGYGGAGTCCAGCTGCATACACAGATATRCAAGAACAGGAATTATTCAGCTGTGAACTGAAGTCACTTGTGAACCAGTAACCTGTCATAAATCTTTTTTAAAAGTTAATTGATTTTAGGGAAGGTTTGACTATTCCAGTGATCATGATACAAGAAAACTTTCTGAGTTTGAAAGGAATGGATAGTTGATCTATTTCAAAATTACACAATTCATATAATGTAGGACCTGTAGTGAATTTTAAAGGAACATAAATATTGTATTGTGATTTCCAGATATATCTTTCAGTGCTTGTGTTTTCCCACAGAACTATGAAAAACTTCATCCTACCCAGTTCTATGCATGCAATTTGTCCTTAAGAGAATTCAACTGGAGTACATTGTGTGAAGTTCTGGATTTATTAGTCAATAGAAAGGAAGCTGCAAGGCCTATGGGATAGGAAACAAGCTGTGCTGTATTTTTGAGTAAGCCTATTAATTACTCATGTGGCAATCCACAGTTTCATGGTAGTTTGGCTTAAGAAGCTCTTGTCTATTCAGTTGTGTCAGGACAGCTGTTTGTTTGTGGAATCTGGAGGACTATTTTGTTTGATTCCTGTCTATCACTGAATAACCACATGGGAAACACATTTGACTTAGATGTAACAGAGTCTGAATCCTTGGGCTGGGAATAAACTGATTTTGCTTGAGCAGAAATCTATAAAGATCTTCCAGTCTTCCGACTCATGTCCTTTTTACTGCACTTACATGCCTGGTTGGAGCAGACATGACAGGAAGAGCACAAGGGACGTTGTGCCCTCTAATGAGGCTGAGTAATGGGCACAGGAAATTGATTTATATATATATATATATATATATATATATACACACACATATATATATATATGTATGTATGTATGTATATATGGAGAAATGGTCTTTGTAAAAGGATCCACAATTCCATCTTCCAGGACAACGACCTTGACTGAGTGATAGTGTCAGCCCTTTTTCATTCTCTCATCCCTGGTTCTTCCAGGAAGGATGATCTCTTGGTCGATGAGCTTCACTAGGAGAAACAACAAAAGCTCTTCTGCTGCCTTCCTGTGCAGCACTTCTCTAAAAATTAGGAGTTATGACTTCGGCTCTGTCCTTCTTTCCTCCCTCCCACATGGTGAAGATGCACAAGTTCTTTGGTGGATGCTGCCTTTGCTCTTTATGAGTAAATCAGCATCACATCTGCAGCTGCACTTGTATCTCGAGCTGAACCTGGCACAGAGCCAGGTGGGGATGGGAYGAATTAAGCAAGCTAAAGGTTCTGACCTTTCCAGAGGCTTAACCACAATGTGTTACAATCCTCTTCACGTGCCTCATTATAGCAATAAAATATGTCTCCAGACCTGGACATTCTGCAACATACATGGGGTGGGAAAGAGAGAATACCCCTACCCTAGAGGGAAATATAACTTGTTTGAATCTGTTAACTTTTTTCAGTTTTGTTAGAGGACAGAATTATGTTCTGAGACTTAGACACCAAGGCTGGAAATTGGGCAGAAAGCAAGTATTTAACTATCAAATGACTGAAATGAGAAGGAGCTACAAGGCATTTCTTGTGTCTCTTTTGAAATGGTAACAACTGATTTAGAAACTCAGTCCATCTCTAGTTTGCTTTTCAGTATTTACAGGTCAGGGAAAACATCTCTGTTGTTCCCTGGAAGGAAAAGGCCAGCAGTAACCCTGGGTGGCAGCTGGAGACAGTGATACCATTCAGAGCAAAGCSTCTGTCAGTCTGAAGTAGATCCTTCGGAATATTGCATTGGCCAAACAATAAAAGGAATTTTCTGAGGTGAAAATATAATCTGTCTGTCTCAACATCCTTAAATTAAGTTAATATCAGTCATGTCAGCAAATTTATTGTCATTATGAGTTATGATTGTCCTTATAAGTGGGACTAGGAAACAAAAAAGGTTTTCCTSTTACTTTGTCCTGGCTTTTCTGAGGTATTGGAATTTTTCCACCATAACCACATCATGGCAAACGATTTAAGCAGAATATTTCTTATGAATGTTTATATAATACCTATGCCCTCCACATTTATAATCTGAAATTAATCTGGACCTTTCTGCATTCTTCAGACCTGTAATACATAATCTATTATCCCTGTGCATTGTCTTCCATAGATACAACTAATTTCCAACTCTCTGGTGTCTCTACTTCTGTGTCACTTCCTCTTGATTATGCAAAGCATTTTTCCTCMCARAAACTAAACASCATTATTCTTGGGAAAGGGARCTAAYAWCACAAATTAGGTTTTCAGGCATTAATACTCATTCCAGCAACACTGATTTACACAGCCATACTCACAGCTCTTTTTAGCAAGGTCTCTCTGCAAGTATACTGTGAAGATGAAGAATAGTACATCCAGATGAAGAGACCTCAGCACAGCACATAAAAGAGTATTTTCACCTTTGCTAACTTCCATTTTCTCTTTTACTTTATGACAGTGATTGTGTTTCTACTCCATTTCAAGAAGGAAGTGTCTAGCTGTTTTTCTTCAAAGCTCTATTAATACCTTATTCTTCTGTGCATTAGACTGTCCTGATTCAAAGCAATTTGAACTCAGAGAGGYTTTTGTTTTTCTGCCATAACAGTCACAGTTATAGAAGTTCTGCATAAAGCYTATTATGAATTTCCAGTTGATTATTGATATGTAGTAGTTTCACTCATTGTTGGTAATTCCATTGATTGTTAGCAACTTCATTCGTTGCTACCATTCATTGCTACCAAATATTTTTCAARGTGCAGCACTGGAGACATATTTCAGAATATCTCCTAACTGGGCCACATCATGTGAAGCCTTCCAGRACAGAAATTGCTTCTCTTTTAAAGTGAGGGATATTTGGAGCTGATCCTTTGCTTAAAGAACAGCAGTTCAAATAATGTCTAGTGAGGGATATACACCCAGATAAGCCTTGCCTGCCAGATGACACATCCCAATCTGGATTTAGGGGTTACTCTCTTGTGGTTTCACTMGTAAGCTTTCACTGAACTTTGCTTCACTGCCCTGGCTTTTACTATCTAACCCTCTGCATTAGTCCTTTCTAAAAGGAGTCTGTCTACCAGCCATCCCTTCAAGACCTAAACCCTCTCAGTACAATAGACTCCTGATTTCTATTTTATCTCAATTAGCATGAGCACGTATCACCATTTGGTTTGAAGTGGAAAATTTTAATTTTACTTTTTGGACTATAAATATATAGCATTGTGAGTGCCAAAGATGCTGCCCTGTTTTATTTTATATAGAGAGCTTTCACAGAAGTTGTAGAAATGGAGGTGCTCAGTGGATAGATCTTCCTTCTGAATGTTTCACTACCTTTTTTCCAAGACAGCTGAGAGTCAAATCCTAGTCTATGTTGTTGCACTTGCATTAGAAGAGCTGCATTTGGAATCAGAGCACGTACACAGATACCAGAACGCTGTTATCAGATTTGGCACAGCAAATACTGGGCACTGCCAGGTTTTAATCACCTATCACACAGGTTCATGTTTTAGGGCAAGCATCTCAATTCAGTAAGGCWCTTATCCATGTAATTAAACTTGTATTTATTTAAAGAATCTCCTAAGTACACGGTTGCATTTCACSAAGCAATGGACTTGATGTTCTCAAATTAGTGTCTAATTGCTGAATGAGCCTTAAGATAAAACATTACATAATAACAAAATCTTTTTGAGCATGTTGCTATTATAATCAAATTGCAGATCCTCTAACAAGTGGTACCTCCTTCCAGTGAGAATCATGCAGCTAATGTGAGATATTTGAAAGAAGAAAGTCAGGAGAACTCAAGGTGAAGCTGTAGTAGATGCATAATTTTGTGTACATAGTATGTACCAGTTCCACATGGCATCAACATCTTTGAGATGATACAAGGAAATATTGAAATTGAACAGTTTCAARCAAAGAAAAATGTTCACTCAGATGATTTGTCAAGTAAGGTGTTTTCTCTGATAAAACCTGCATTTCATGGAACAAAGTACAAATGTGTTATGAAGAAGAGATTCTTGCATTCCCTTCCTGCATCTGCAACAGTCCTGGTATAATGACCCATAAACATGGGAATTCTAGAGCAGTTCACTAAACAAATCTGCACATCTAAAATCTCAACACTCAGCTGAGTCAAGAGAAAAGGTGTCCAACCTCTGCAGATGTTATACCATCCTACCAGCCCTGTGGTGGGAGAGAGTAAAGGAG
Source organism: Malurus melanocephalus (assembly GCF_030028575.1). NCBI lineage: Eukaryota > Metazoa > Chordata > Aves > Passeriformes > Maluridae > Malurus > Malurus melanocephalus. Next base: position 1,312,465 of record NW_026623396.1, read on the forward strand.
ACAAAAACCCAGGGACTAAAACAGAGACAGAGGAGAAATAAAACCATACAGAATTAATAAAGGAACACATTAAAATTGGAATTTCAGCAAAGGGTGGTAAAGGCTATGGGTTTTCATGGTTCTGTCACAAGGGAGCTGTAAAACAAAGGTTTAGTTCATATGTGAGAGTGTGCTTTCACCAACACTCTTTTCACAAGAAGGAAAGCTTCACWGAGAGATATTTTAAGAGAACAGAAATGACATCTGGGTGTTGTTAGATAAGTATTTTCTTTTGAAATTTATTTTATTGCTAAATAAATAAAATCCTGGCTTTTTTATGCGYTGATCTACTCACATCAATCTGACTCATTATTGTTTTCCATTTATTTTTGGAGGCTAAGCATATTGAATAATGAAAGCAAACTCCATCCACCTTGATGTGAATATACTGCAGGTCCTACAATGTGACATATTATCATAATATAGTGGTGKAATTAATGATTTCCAGCTATAAATGAATCTGATTTAGAGCTRTGCATATACACAATCTATTTGAATTGATATTCAGCCTTTGGAAGCAGTGTATATTTATTAACACCTTTGTAGTAATGAAAATGATACTTGATTTGGCTTCTGAAACACTGAACAAAGACTCTTGTGAATTCAGRACTTCTAACTCCTAATTGTGCAGTTTAAAGTTTAGTGTGTTGGAAAACGATTCGTCAATTTACCTGAAAGAGTCCTGGCAGATTGAAATAACATCTAACCTCTAATGGTAGAAATTTGTATTTATATATAAAGCATTCAGGATTGCAGATCTTCATTACAAAGACAACGTTCATTGACTGTTTCATGAAACTAAGCTTAGCTAAAGGACTTTAATGACTTAAAGTWATTCAGCAGAGCCAAGATAATTATTTTCATCTGCTCAAGAAATATGCAGATTACTGGGGAATTAATTTGTAAGAGGAAAAGACTTATATAATTAAAGAATTACCTTTATTACAAAAATATTGAATTCTAGTAAAAGTACATTTTGTCTGCTGTTTAAGAAGTGAGTTTCCTACTAGGAAAGACATCCTGCAGAAAATTATCTTCATTTGTATTTAGCAAATAACAACAAAGTAATGATTAAAATTCTTTTAAAGACAATTTGCATGGAACATTTATTAGGTTCCTACTTATTGACAGTGGACAGAACCAGTAGGTATCCTCTTGTTCACTGTTTGCAAGTCTGAAGACGATGCTGATCAAGACTGGTCTCAGATCTTTCTCCCACATCATATGCTATGCCTGTGATACTCTCTGGGCTTGGCCCCTTCCCTCTTGCTTTCCTTGCTGCTCATTCTCTCCCTGGTTTACAGCCTTTTAAAGGCAGCGGTGTGCTGAAGAGCACCAGGAGGTATCCAACAGATTATTTTAGGAACTATATTGCACACTGCTCTAATGCCTTCAGGTTAGGTGCTTGGCTATGGAAGTGATTCACGAGAYTGAGACAGAGCATATTGAATCGGTACAGTTGAACCCTCAGGATTCCATTTGTAACAATCCAGTGGGCTGTAGGAGCTCCTAAATCAAGAAATGGGACCAGCCATTTCTTCTGTATCTTATTTTAAAAAGAAATAGCATTCTTAGGTATACTTCCATGGGGTTATTATTTTGTCACACATTGTTGTCAATTTGTAGAAGTTGGTCTGAGTCATAAATATCTGATACAGAGACACTCTTCTGTGAGGYTTAAAGAAGACAAGGTCTGTAAAGAGAGATTAAACCTTTGTTTTCCTGTGTATTTTACAGATATTTCCCACCCCTCCCCTACTTATTTCAGTGGATGGGAATGACATTGTAATTTTGACTAATATAAAACTCTCATAGACTAGCARGTTTTCAGAACATTTATTATATTTTATGCATAGTTCATACGTTGTGCTTATTCTCATTAAACTATTTATTGTGTTTGAATGTGAGGCASTTGAACAGGCAGCCCAGAGTAATTGTAGATGCCCCACATGTTGAATTATTTAACCAAATACGTATAATCTATATRTGTTGAATCACTGTGCCTGTTACAGTGTCTAGATTTTTATTAATTCAAATTTCAGATAATCTAATCCCACTGAACTCAAACTCAGAAAAGGAAACATTTCAGCAGCAATTAATGCAACTCTTCAAATCCATGGTAATGTAGATTCCCTTTTTTGGTTTTGTCAGAAATTTTAAATTAAATCTTATTCATGAGGGATTTAGAATTTGGTGATAAAATSTAAGGATAACCTGGACATAAGGACATAACTTGTTTTAGACTGAGATTATGTGATAACAATCATTTTAAGGTGTAGGAACATGAATATGTACAGGTGATAATTGTTTTAAGGTGTAGAAATACCAAATATATACAAGCTGATTTTATACACATATACACAATTATATTTGTGGTTCTATTGGAGAGGAGAAGTATGAGCTGGAGAAAATTGCTGTCCATCTTAATTTAGTTATAGAAGGACATTACAATTCATAAGATAACTTTTTACTATAATTTCTACTGCTGACTTGTTGGGTGTTTATTTTGTTAATTCTATATAATTTGGAAATAGCAGAATGAAAGACTGCTCTCAGAATGGATTAGAAAAACAAAATAATTTTYCTTATGGTTTTATTTTTAATCAGTCACTTTCTAAATTTTCCATTAAAAATAATCTTGTGTTAATTCTCACAGCAAAACCAAATGAGCCTATTATTTTTATGTCATACAATATCTTAAGGTAAACTATAATGAAGACATTTGAAGGCATAGCCTTCTCCATAAATGAAGAAATTTATTAGGACTCAAATTTGGCAAGTGTTGGTGCTAGTTTTCAAGTTTTGGTTTTTGTTATTGTTTGGTTTGTTATTCTAGATATCCTAGCTGATTTTCCTTTCTATTACATTTTCAAGAGATAGGAATAACCCCTGCCAAGACTTTGTGACTGTTCTCTTTTCCCTTTTTCTCTGTGAAAGGAATGATGCTAAGGAATTATCCTCACAATTCTTTATGTAACACAGAAAAGCCTAAAATAGCTCTGAGCTGGCCTGCATTTCTCAACTCCATCACTGAAATGCAAAAGAATTATATTTGCATGACACTGAATATGAAGACTAAATAGTGACAAAGGATGTGTCACCTTTGCCTGGACCTGTMGGAATCAATCCTGGAGTTAGCTGGGGTATTTCAAAGTGGCATTCCCTGCTCTGATGAACAACTGCTCAGAGTGAGGGAAATGAAACAGTTGTTTTAGAGTAAACCAGGATTTATTCTACTCAGTGTCTAATAAGATTTGAAAAGTAAGAAGTGGATTTATGAAATCTGTAGGCTTGTTCCTTACTTAAATGAGTTATAGCAAGGGAACACTAAGCTGCCATTTGCCCTCAAACACCACTCCATATCCTAGTTAAGGAACAAAGAAATATTACTCTGTTATCACATACTGATTAGCATTTTACACAGAAYGCAAACTGCTGTAATGTAATCTTTCTTCCTGCTTCTCCAGCAGTGGTTTTCAGTAATTAATTCTGATTCACACTGCTTTTACCCTGACTTCAGTGGATACACTCAGATTCTGCATGAGTGCAAGGACTAAATCAGAACTACAAACACCTAGTGAAATCTTCTTAATTTTTTTGGGCATTGCTAAGATATATCCCATGTATGAATTTTTTTTGTCTTAGCTGGCACAGAAATACAGGACAAAAGTAGCCCAAAAATCTGAGAGCCTGAGGAAAGGAAAGATTCTATTTCTAACATAGCCTGGAAAGTGATATTATCTGGTGATAAGAGCTATCTATTTTCAAAATCAAAAGTAAACTTCATTTCTTCTTTATTTCATTCTCATTTTGTTGTTGATTATTTGAATCAATGCAGCATAGAAAAAATCAAGTTTAAAGAACCCTGAAAAATATCAAAGAACACAACATATTCCAGAGGTCATGCTAATGATCCAGTCAAGGGATGTGTTTTCCTTACAGTCTTGATTTGACTGATAATGGTGACCGAACAGAATATATTTCATCCTTTCTTCTTTCACCGTTTAGAATTGATGAATGGGAAGATTTTGTTTTGTTTTTTCTTCTTTATTCTGGATCTTTTTTATCTTTCTTTTTTTTTTTTTTTTTTTTTTTTTTTCCTGAAATACCTTCATTCAAGATAAAAAGTATAGATAGAATTGCCTATAGCTCCAGCTTTCAAAGTTAAATCTGGGTATGAAATTCCATCTGTGCTTGCTTGTCCCTAAGACGATTCTGCAGCTCAGACTGGGATCCTGACTAGCTTTACTGCTTTTTCCAGCTTGAACTCTTAAGGTCTCCTTAATCTTATTTAAGTCTACAAACGGCTTATATTTAGCTGAAAAGAAGAGGTGGTTTTGTGTAGGAAAATGTCAAGCCCTCTTGCTATGCTGTGGTAGAGCAAAAAGAGTTACTCTTCAGCTTTCCTGGGTTTTAAAACTCCCTTACGTTGCAAAGTAAGTAACATGCTGCCATCTGTTGGCAATGAGAAATTAATTCATTTCTTCAAGTGATTTAGGAATTAAAATCTTCAAATTCTTAAGGAATTTTATTTGATGTTATTTTCTCTTCAGTAAAACTGTAGGTATCTGAGAAGAATAAACTTCCAAAGGACCATTCAATTAAATCTTGTAATTTACTTCAGGATCCCTGTGAAATCCTTCTTATTTGAACAAAATCCTATCACAAACCTGAACTACAACTTCCAAATTCCTTTTCAGTTAAAAGCCTGAGAAAATGTAAATTTCCTTAAAGACATGGAAAAGGTGTACCCTGTTAAAGGATTTTGAATGTTCTTCAAAACCAACCAAACCAAAAGTGAAGGTATTTTCCCAGATAGTCTTTTGGTCCTGACCCTSAGCAATTGTAAAAATATAAATGTTGAAGCACCTGTGTGGAAGTGCTGCAAACTTAGAAATATTTAAGGATGAAAGCTTTTGTTCTTTTCTTTGTTTTTAAAAGAATATATTTTATAAGAAGGTAAACAAGGGAACAAATGTGATAACTGTTAAGTGGCTYTAGGTGATTTGTACTGCTGAATTTTGCTTCCTTCTTCATCTCCAGTTAAATCCATTATGTACACAGTCATATTATACATCGGAAGAATATCTCTTTTATAATTTCATGATGGAACATCAAAAAGTGAAAAAAAAACCAAGCAACTGAGCTCTGTTAATCAGCTGAGAACTATAACTCAGTTCAAATTTGGCCTTCTGTGCTGGAGTGCTGGCCAAACTTTCAGTGGTGTAGTGACATTCTGCTACCAGAGAGAGCAGGTTTTACAATGAAATAGCTGGTTGAACTGATGTAATTTCCAGCAGCACATAATGRCCATTTGTTAAGTTGAAAGGGTGAATAATGTGTTTTTGATTTATAATTGACACTTCACTTGCACATAAGCAAATAGAACAAACAGTCTGTGTTGTTGAGTAGCTGCTCCCAGTTATACAACTCAGGCCATTTCGAGTGACCATTTCAAGGCGTGTGTAGCAAATATTAAACYGCTCTTTTGGCAGAATGCTTGAGAACTGAAATACAAATGGAAACTCATTCTKCTAGCCTGACTTCTGTGTTGTCACTTATACTGAAAAAGATGAATATTTAGGAAATACTGGGGTAAACACTGATTCAGCTTTGYATTCAGTTGTTATCATAAATATGAACCTGCTCTAAACACAGGRCAGCATCAGATCTTACAGGCCATAAAAGTATGCTTAGTAAAACATAGTTCTATCCCTTAGGATAATAGGTGATACAACTGCTCTGTTTTGTTTTCAAATTACTGTTTTCTTTTCCTCAGTCATATATTTTCCTTCTAATACCCTTGTTTTCTGGCATATGAGAGAAGCACATTGAACTTGTGGCCKTGTTGCTAGGTTTCAAGCTGCATTTATGCAGTCTTCTGAGACATTCTTCTTGATTTTGAATTCTGAATCAAGTCCCAAGGCAACATTGCCCTGTTTCTTAGCAACACAGATGAGTAGACTGTATATTCCAGCTCGCTTGTACAATGGAAGAATAAACAATTCCCTGAGTAAGGGTGTGCTGCAAGTTCAGTGCTTCACTTAACTTTGCCTTGAAGAGAGGAAAGGGAAGCCTTCTGTGGTACAGCAGRTGAAGTTTGTCTGGAAGTCCCTGTTTTTGCAGAGTGGTGAGTCACAACTCAATCTTTTTTGTTCTCTGCATCTCTCTAGGGTCTTCATTCACAAATGCATATGGATCTGTAGGTACTTTGGATCAGTGAGTTTCGGTTTGTAGGATACAAATATAGGCATMAAAAATCAATGGTAACAAAGCTGGCCAAGGCGGGATGTGTGAAAGTTACTTTTTGCTCTGGTGAAATTAATGAAGAGTCATAGAATTGCATAGCTTTAGACACTCTGGGTGCAAAACCTTGATTTTAGGAAGGAAATTAGGGCTGGAGAAAATGGTAGAGGATTGAGAGGTAGGGAGGAAAGGGGTATCCATGCAACTAACAGGTTAGTAGTGTGTTATCCTGTGTGTGAAATGCAGAAAAGTTACCCTTGTAACACAACCTCTGCAAAGTGTGAGGGAGTTTTGAGTCTTCTTGGCAACATAGGCAAATTCTAAATTTTGCTGCCTCTGGACTGCAGGGCTTCCACTGCCATGGAGAGGGAGGAGTATACGAGAGGAAAGGGGGCAGAGAAGGACCCAGCTCTGCAGAGCTGAACATTTCTGCTCCTGACATCTGTGGAGGGGCAAGTGCATGCATCATCTGTTCATAATGGCAGCAGCAGCAATGCAGTCTCAGTTACTGCAATTCTGGCACAGACTAGAAGAGCAGCACTTGTGCTAATCATCCTGCTGACCTTGGCATGGCCTGTTTTACCTGCACCTAAAGCTGGCCTGGTATCTCAGTTTATTTGYCAAACAACAAAAGGCTGCTTTACATGTATAAATTATCAACTGGCAATTTTTCTGCAGAGTTTATTAAAACACGAGGTAAACACAGCAGCTGGCTGTGGTGGGACAGCTGGTTTGCCTGCAGACTGCCCACACACACTTGATGGGAAACCTGGGACATACTAGAAGACAGAAGCAGAGTGCCCACTCAAACCTACTCACCTCCTCCTGAGCAGGAACAGGGCCARGTTGTGCTTCAGTGTTTGGACAGCCTGAGTATAATCTGTGGAGCAGGGACTGAGTTTTGGCCCCTTCCCARAGGCTGTCCTGCAGCAGGGACTGGCTGCACCTAGAAGTGTTCCAGACATGTGGTCCTGGGCTGGAAGGAACCTGTCTTGGCTGCACAGCACAGCTGAGCATGGCCTKGGAACCAAAATCACCTGGAAAAGAMAGCACAGAAATGTGACCTTCCAGAAGTAGTTTGTGGTACTTGATTTATCCCCAGAAAGCTGCCCRCCCAAATCCTTGTTCAGAAACACTGCTTTTTTGGTAAGGACATATTTCCATATTCCCTTATCCTTCAATGGACCATGACCTTCTTTTAGAAAAAAAACTCATTGTATGTTATAATGTTAGAACTTCCATTCAGGTTTCCTGAGCACTGAGTATTAGAGTAGAAAAATAATTGTTTGTATTGTGTTTGGGCCTGCTGCAATATACTRCAATCCAAGTCTTTTTCCAGATTTTAAGGGCATAAAAGGAGCTCTTGTGTAAGAAAGGTAAATCTGGGAGTGGTTTTTGGATCATGAAAGCAAAACAGAATACATGGATAAAGTAGTATCTGTGTGCAGCACATGCACAGAGCTAAATACTTTATTGTCTGTTTGGGGTGTTTATTCTGCTTCAGTGGTCTTTCACCCTGCCCAGAGGCATCCTTGGGTGTAGGAAAGGACCTTCCTCTGCCTCTGGGCAGAAAGCTGAAGCTCATGGCACTGGCTGATGAGATAGCCCATGGCAGGACATAACACCTGGGCACATATTAGGATGGCACTGGGGCAGCTCTAATTAATGTTGTGTCCTGGGTGTGCCCGGAAATGAAAGAGAAAGATGAAAATGCATCAGGAAGAAGGGAGAGCAGAGCTTCAACATTTCCCTGTTTTGAGGTACATTTTGTCACTTCTACTTGTACAAAGTGAGTCTACTGTGCACCTAGAGCAGCCCCACTAACCCCAAACCCCTGCTGTGCTGCCCTGCATGGGCACAGGTTTAGCCTCCTGTCAGGGATATACTGCTTAATGACAAAATAATAAAAATATGAAAACAGGGTGTATTTGTGTTGCTAAATAGTGCTGAGTATTTCAGGCAAAATGAAATTGGGAGCTCCTGTTCCTACAGGCCAATATGAACATGTAAATTCGTGAACATCCATGCTTTTGGCTTCAGGTGGGCTTTCTCAGGAGTTATCTTCTTCCAGTTATTTTRCAGAACTGAAAGATGAAATCAAGAAGCAATACTTCTTAGTCTAAGTAAAGGGATGAAATAATATTAAAATACAACCAAACATTTATTTTCAATGAATAGAGTAGGTTGTGCAGGCAGGTATAGGCAGACTGCAAGTAGCAATCAGTAATAAATGTTCTGTGGTATATGTGAGTGTGAGTGTGTGTTGGGTTTTTTCTTTTTCTTTTTGTCAGGGATTACAGTATGTGAGAAGAAAAAGTTAATCATCAGATCATTATGTTCATCCTCCACCAAGAATAGAGAAATTTTTTATTTGAAAGTCAAAGAAAATTTTCTGCAAGCCTTGACTGGCCTTTCTCACAACAACAAACTGCAGTACAGCAATACAAAGCCWATACAGGTGTATGGCTGAAGCAGCCTCCGGTTTTTAGCTATCGACTCCAAAAGTCATCCAACCCTCCTCAGAAGCCACAAGGAATGGGAAAAGGGGAACTTAAGCAAAAAAGGACCTCTGCGGCCATAGTCGTGCAAGAGCTTTCCAGACTTAGGTCCAGGCTGCTCTCTCCTTTCCTGGAAAAGAAAAGGGACTTGCCTCAGTTAGTCACTCACTTCCCACCGATCAACTCTCACAAGGACAAAATACTGTTTGTGAGGAATGGCAAATATAAAACTGGTGTGTGTGAAGATCCCAAAACCCAGGATTACAGGGAGCTAAAGTGTGTGCTTCCCAGACTTCTATAAAGCAAACACACCGAAATAGAGAGGATGACTGGAGATCAGTAAATGAAGCCACTAGATGTCAGTCTCATTAGCAAGAAAAAGAGTCCTCAGTTAATGATGCAGTTGGGATGTAACTTGGATAATTAACTCTCTTGTAGTCACAAATTATTTGCCAAAAGAGTTCCATAGGGAATGCTGAAGAATATGGCTTTGGAGTTCTATGCTTTAATGGGCTTTGTAGTTTTTATTTGGGCAGAGCAGATGGAAGTAGAGCTAATCTCTTCACCTTTATCTTGCTCTCTGTGACATATTATATCAAATGTTTTTATCCCCTCTCCTCTGCACCCTTCAAAAGAACGATTCAGCAAACTTACTACATCTGAAATAGACTGAGCCAGTAAAAAGAAAACCCTTCTGTCCTTTTGTATAAAGCACATATATTTATACCTGTACATATAGTCTATTGAAGGACCATATAAATGGCATATAGCTAAAGTTATATTCCCACAGCAACAGTATTTTCTTCCTCCTGTCTTCATGAGAATACAAAACATGTCTTCCTTTATTTTCCAAGCTGCTGTAGCAAGAATTTAACTTCTGTGGTTTKTAATTTATTTAAAGTAATTAAAAGCAAACTTCTAGTTAGCTAAAACAGCCAAAAGAAGGTTGTTCAATAATATMATCTCAAGGGAAATTTGCTTTATTTCAAGATGATCAAGATTTCATAATAGTAATTAAATGTTAATTTTTCTTAAAACCTGCTCAACAAAGCCTTTCTCTTTAAGTAAACATGTCCTTTTTTCCCCTCAGGGATGAGACCAGGAATGTAAATTTGCAAAACGAGTGGAAGGGAAAAAATATCATGTTTGTTCCACAATTCAAATGTTATGCTTTCTAACATCACCACTTCAGARGCCCTAACCATAGCAGGATAATCTACAGCATCCATACCTTAGGAAGTGTTCTTAAGGTTTCAAAACCTTCCCCATTCCACATCAGGAGAAAACTAATGCTTTAATAATTTGTCTGGATCCAAAAGCTAATTCCAGAAAGTCTGATAACTAAAGTTATTTAATTGTGAGTGTGAAATYGAGTTTCAGGTTATTGTTACAAATCAGGAGATTTTGGGGATTTTAAAGTGACCTGTCAATGCTCTAATCTCAGAACTAATGGTTTTCTTTGGTGAAATTCTACCTGAGTGAAAAAA
>NW_026623396.1:1322879-1418463 GCF_030028575.1 Malurus melanocephalus
CATTTTGAGGATCTCTTTGGGATACCAGAAGTATTGGTGAAGTCCACTATGAGGTCTGGAGGAAAACAGTACAAATTGTTCAGTTGCTTTGACATACCATTAACTTTTCAGCTCATTAACTTTTCAGTTGACTGCTATTTAACTCTAGCAGGCTGCAGACTGAACAGTGATCCAAAATCAGAAGAACTAAGGATGTGCCTCTACAAAGAATTTTACACTTTATTTTCCCCTCCACTAAAATATACCCTTGGGGGAATCCTTAATGATACATTGTCTGGAGTTTAAAAGGAAATTATCAATCTCAGACTGGAAGATCTCTAAATAAAATTGTACCTAAGGACTAGCAGCACTGGTAAAAAATTCCTAAGTATAGACTTGATCCTAAACACATAAAAGGCAATGTCTATGTTCACTTAGACTTTCTYACCATTCAGGCCAATGGGAAATGCTTCATTAAATGGAAACCAGAACTCAATCAGAAAAGAATTGTAAAGGCAAGAGAAAGGCAACAAGTGAAGTATGCAAGTTACCAGTGTACAGTCTTTTCTCCTCCTTGTGATGATCTCTGCTATGTAATTCTGATGCACATCACACCCATTAATTCACAGTTAATATTCATTACAGTTAAGTTTTAAACATGTATCTTCACATACCATTTGCATCCCCTCCCTGATTTCACAGGGCGTTTGTCCTGTTGTCTAAACCCTACATTTCGATTCTATCTAGTGTAATTAATCAAAGAAGCGTATCTTCCTCTTCAAGCAGATGATACTGATACCTCCAGAACATGACAGTTATTGATTTTCCATCTTGTATTTCACAAGAAACTATCTGGTTTATGGTATCCATTTCAACCTGTAATGATCAGAGGAAACGGTCCAATCTGCATAACTAGCAATGGAGCCAATAGAGGTTATCTACGCAAAGAGGCAAATTGCTTTTCTAAAGGGGGCTGATGGAGAAAACTCAGGCTTTTAAGACTCAACCTTGTCTCAGAGGCTTAATTAGAAATCTTAATCAGAGGCTTAATCTGAAAAATTTTAAGACCAATATGCTGGTGTCATATCCTGTCCTATACTTATCTGACTCTGCAAAATGTGGTTTGAGCAGAACAGTACTACCCACAGCCAAACTCACAATTTCCTTTTGCAAATTGCAGAGAATATTGCTTGCTATTTCAAATCCTATCCACTTTGAATTCAAAATAATTTTGCTTCAAAGCAAGGAGAATACATATAAAAAAAAATTACATGTCATTGAAGTTAAATGATTCCCTTGTTTCAGCCTTCCTGTTAGCCCTCTCATAAATTCTCCAGCAACAGAGAGATCTTAAGATCATTGTAATGCAGATAACTGCAAGGTATGTTAATGATTAATTAAATTCASTGAAAAGGCTTGAAAAATAATGCAAATGGCTATCTCAGTAGATTCTATGATTCAACAATACGTATTCCAAGAAACTGCATCCCATGTGATTTTAGTATCACAGCTCCTTTGCTCCTTTTTCTTGAAGGGTATWCTGTTTCTGCTCTTATTCCTCACCTATATTGTAACAGGAGACCTACACTCATTTGAGATTGGAATTCTGGTGATAAGAGTTGGGTAATAAAGAATTTTAGGGTAACGAAAACCTGTAAGCTTGTTAGCTCAACAACTGTTAATTTATAATTGATTAAATGTCCTAAATCTTGCATTTTTTTAACAGAAATTGTACAGGTGTATTTTGACCCTACCTAAAAGCAGCATGTAAAGTTAACTCTACAGCTGACTTCAATGGTCTTGGTTCTAGGCACGGTGGCTTATCTGATGTTAAAATATATTTTCCTTTCCAAATGCAGTTCAAAACTAATTTACCAAATTTTGTGACAAGTTGCCCCAGAAAAACTTTCAATCTGAAGTTAAAATCACAGYATTTAAGCATGGGTGAGTTCTTCACAACATGCACATTTATTGTGTTAGAGGAATTAGGAACATTACTTCAACAATAGGGAACAGGAATAAGAGCACTGAACCCTCCAACCTGTCTTGAGTGGTTTTAGGTGGAATTTAAGATCAAACAGCAGTTTTTCCCTTAAGTTTCAATATCAGAGAAAGTCCACTTCCAATCTCTAAATAACAGGCTTAGATCACAAAATACACTAGTTCACTCATGCAAAGACACTTAGATTCAAGGATACCAGATACAAGCAGGATTACTAGCTGAAAACTGCTCGTTAATGTTGATTTTTCTGATAAGGCTGCAATTTCAGCCTTCTAATGGGGGTTTATTCCTAGGAAACTGATTCAAGTCCAATGTCTGCTGTACTCTTTGTAGGTACAATGATCCATATCTGCATTCTTGCTGTGGTGGATGGTCCATAACCGGGTGCCTGCACTCCACTGTAGTTTCTATAGCTTAACTGCTTATAAGGACAGCTTGTTTGAAAATAATTAACTACACATAAGTTAAAGTACGCACGCATACATACCATGTAGGATMAAATACTATTTTCTTTGTAGACACAGGCTTTGTTCACAGCAAGACAATGGACAGAATATTTTTATAGTGTTTACCACAGATGTCTGAGTGCCCCTTTTTCTGGATCTTAGCTGATCAACAATAAACACAACTTTTCAAGTCCTAGAATCCAGAGAGTTTTTTTTTTATAGCTTATAAATATTGTTTGCTTAATATTTTCAGATCCTGGATTTGAACCACTGAAGTAAAAGCCAAAGGACTCTGATAGGAGATTTCTTACATATGAGCCTCATGAAAGGCAAGTGAGATCCACAGCTGCTGCTGCCAAAGAGTCCATGGCCACCTAAATCTGCTTCATTTAGTCAGTCACATTAAAAGACAACATTTTTTAGCTTTCTTGCTCTTGTCCACATCAAAATATTTTAAAATAATGACAACAGCAACAGCAATAACAACAACAACAATAATAATAATAAAAATAAATTTTATTAGTTATAKTCACTTCAGAATATTTTGGATCACSCAGTCTTGAGAGGGCAGCTGGCATACCCTAAGAAAAATGTCACTGTACTGGAGATCTAGGGACACAAACTACTAATTTCCTTTAGCTTTTCAAGAGTGTAATTCTTTCTCCACCTCTCATTGAGAGCTTCAATGGAGTTAGACAGTCTGTTGTAGACCATTTCCTTATTTCAGCCTCTATTAGAAAATTACACAACATTGCATGTGGTGATTCATTTTTAGGAATCAAGATGTCCATATTGGACTGTTCAAAGATGCAGACTGTTTCAGAATATGCAGGTTCTGGATGGATGCTTTGATGGTTTACATGTATACACAAAATGTATGAGATCTTAAATGTTTCAGATCTTCAAAAACAAAATGYCTCTGCTTATAAAACAGCTTCCATTTACATTACCAACAATTAACTAATAGAGGGCTGAGGGGAAAATAAATTCTTTAGAGAACTGGTGTAGGTGGYGACAGATTCTGAGTTGTGAATGTCCCACTACCAAAAAGCAGCATGTCAATATGCACATTGGTAAAACACATGAATTGGCTGGACACAAGTGGCAAGGCATTTCAACATGTGCTCTGATTCAAGCCTGAATCATGTCTGAGAAGGAGTTCTTTGATGAACTTGTCAAAGATTATCCTCATGACAGCCCCCTCGTTTCATACTTTCGCCCCAAAGTGTCTCTCCTCTCCCCACAGTGGCACAGACGGTGGTGTGGTGCTCACACCGTGCTCCTGGAATGCGAGGAGGAAAAGCTGTGCCAGCAGTGGYAGGGACAGGCTGGCAGAGGTGTGAGTGTTCATTCTGCTGCTGTAGGGACACTGGATCTAGCTTCCTCCAGAGGGCAAACTTGAACAAGAAGGGATTGATAGGTACTGGCAGAATCCACAATTCCAGTGGCTTGGGAGGATCAGGAGGACACTGACACCCAATTAAACTGAATAGACCCAAGCCTACGTTTGAGTCCAGAGCAAAAAAAAAGAAAAAGATAGCTGGGCTGTGTTTTCCTCCTACTGGCTTACACTACTGAAAGGTCACTATCAAATGAGATCCTTGCAACATCCAAGGTGATCCTGGTTTGCAKGGGTTCAGTGTATCCATCCACACAATGCAGCACTGTCTCCAAATCTGTGTTGCAGTGCTGATAATCTGTGTGAGACGAAGAAGTGGAAGTGTGCTGGTGACAACACTGACCTGAGCTGTAACAGGTTGTTCCTCTTGGAAAAATACACTTGTCTGAGCACAGCCCTCTGCTGTCATAGTCAAGATTTATATTGTCACTTTTCAAATCTTTTGGCAGATATTATCTGGGGTAATAACCCCCACTCAAGGCAGAGTCATGGTGGGTGGCTTTCTAAGGAGTGGTGGATGGCTTTCTAATGTATCAGSAGTTACTTTATTAGCTTCCAGCACATCTCTCCCTCAATACTGCTGAGAGGCTGACTCTTGACAGTGCCCTTCAACACTGCCCCCATGCCTGGCTACCCAAGTCCTGGGAGAAGGAGAAAAATATCAGTGAAATACACACAAACTGCATTTTTTTCCCATCATGTTTGAGGCTAGCCTGGTGTGACCTTAGAGGATGTTTTTAAATGTTAATATCTTTCCTTTCACAGAAAATCCAGCCCAAAGAGGATGGTGCCAAGAAGAAAGCAATGTGAGAGACTCCATGGCATTCTCCACACTAGCACACCAATGTTCTGCTCCCAAGAAATGTGGAAATGTTATGGAAAAGGCAAATGTTATGGAAATGTTATGGAAGACATTAGGGTGCTGAGTTGTGTCTTGTGTAATCCTGTGAGGTCAGGAATGAGCTCCCTGAGAGTCCTGACCCACTGTAACAAAGCAGGCTTAGGTCCTTCAAACAGTACAAAACCTGGCTCAGAAGGAAACACCCATAATCAATGATCAAATGTTTAGCAAAATATCTGTTTCTTACTGTAAGTACCAGCACAGAGCAGAAACTCACTAAATACATTTTGTCTGGTTTATTAGTGAGTATTTGATCTCTTTCCCTTAGGTTCCAATTTCTGAAATAACATGTAAATCARCATTATCATCTCTTTCTACTTAACRAATTCCCCTCTAATTCCCCTYTCTATTACTAAAAATTACTTRCYAGCACTTCCAAYWCMSTAATTCTTTTCCCTAATCAGCCTCTCAGCCTATCCAGAGATAAAAGAAATGGCACGGCCCACCAAGCTCCTGGTAACTAGAGATGYTGAGTGCCATCATGGGCTACTTTGGAAAATTCCTGTCCTCTGTAGCAAGGGGCTGGTGACCAGCAGACTGCCAAAATAAACCCTCATACATTCCTTCTCCCCTCAACAGAAACAGCTGCTTTGCTCTTGACTCTGGTCACTAGGAATGRATGCTGAAAGCTCCACGCAGTCAGGTAGTTTCAACTCCTTTTCTAGCAGCGTGTGTGGGTGTTGAGTGCAACAGGGGGAAGCACTTTTTAGTCATAGTCTGCATGCTGAGGGCTTTGGAGGTATATCCAGAGCCACATTTGGACACAAATCTCTAGACTTAAACTGTATGTAAGCTGCATGAATGCACCCCAGGAAGTGATTTAGCACAGAAAATTGCAAATTGGACCATTTTGCCTTTTCCAAAGACAATGAGCTACATACCACTTCAGAAAGCTAGGGACACTAGTAMRAGTCACTTATGCAAAGATCTTCTAGCTCTGTGTGCACTGTTGTGKATGTTGGCATTCCTCCAGGATTTCCCTGATGTAGCACTTGAAAATAAAAGCCATTCAAGATGTTGACAATAAAAAAAATGCGTATTTTTTGTTCAAGACAGCTTTGTGTCAGTTACATTGACTCTTCAGACATTGTTTGAAATTTGCAGTTCCCCAATTTTAAGTCTGGAAAGGATAAAATCCCCAGTCTGCCTCTAAATTACTCATTTCCTGGATGCCAGGCAAATCCAACCCAGTGAAAAGTGCTTTCTCTGTGCCTGGCAAATGAAAGGCTTGGGACAAATTAAATTTCAGAAGTTGTTGGGATCTGGAGTTCTTGTTGGTAGACATAATCATAAGATAATAGCACAATATCTATACTAATAATGGACAATGATAAAGTTTTAGCTGGGCATCTCCACAGTGATAGGAGTGACAGTATAATCAAGTGACACACGTGGCAGTCCTTTGAAGGAATGTCACTGACTTGGTCTTTTTACAGATGGAGAAAAGGAAGCACAGAGCAGGGCTCTGTGGTAAATTAATTACCCCAAAAGGTAAATTAATTACCCCAAAAGCATCAGGTATTTCAGGCAAACTGTTTTGGGTAAATTTGATCTCTTATTACACATGTGAAGGCATTTCTAGTGCTCCTGAGGAAAGGAGGAATGAACTTGTCTTTAACCTCTGTGCATGACGCCTCATCTTTAAAAATATGTGCATCAGAGGTGTATCTGTGTTGTGCTTGTGTGCAGTGGAGAGTGAGACACATGGACATATTACAAATACTCATTTCCTGTCTTAGGCAACTCCATTCTTTCATTTAGATGTCAGGAAAAAAAAMCACTGGTCTACTCTGCAGTGAGGAAAGTGCAAGTTGCTGGAGCCCTTGGGGTACAAAGGCTACTAAGGAAACAAAGGTACTTACAATAAATCTGTACATGGATAATCCTCGTTACTCCAAATTACACAATAAGAAAYAGCCTAAGAATATAAACAGTTTCTTGAAAGTGCTGGCTTGTTTTGYTTACCTGTTTTGCTTATGCTAAATATCTTCACCAATGTGAGATAATATGTAAGTGAGGAAAACCCCCAGCTGTTCCTCTTAAGAACACTGTGAAGCAGTATAAAGTTTTCTTTTCTTCCAACGGCACATCCTTGCAAAGAAGCAGCTTTAGGAGCATTACTGCTAATGACAGAACAGATGTCTGGCTTCCAAATTCCTACAGGGGTGTGACACYCAGCTGTAGCTGTTGAGAAAGGCACTGTAGTGCTGCCATCCAGCTGTGCCCCCATTACTCTCCCAGGGGGAGGTAAATGGTAAAGAGTAGAAGCCCCCATCACCCTCCCAGCCTTACCAGTTCAGTGCAATGGCTTGATCTGAAGATGCTGGTGATGCTGCCATATAACATGGAGATGGAGATGGAGATGGAGATGGAGATAGATGGAGATGGAGATGGAGATGGAGATGGAGATGGAGATGGAGATGGAGATGGAGATGGAGATGGAGATGGAGATGGAGATGGAGATGGAGATGNGGAGATGGAGATGGAGATGGAGATGGAGATGGAGATGGAGATGGAGATGGAGATGGAGATGGAGATGGAGATGGAGATGGAGATGGAGATGGAGAGGCTCTCCAGAGAGAAGTTCTGTTTGCACTGCAGTGCTGGCTTGGTGCATGGCAGCATCCAGCAGAGCCCAGCAGGAGTGCAGTGTCCCTCACCTTCTGCTGTGCCATGGCACCATTGCCCATTACATTGGTTTATATTAACACAGGGAAGAGTGCAGCACCGGAGCAAAGAGCTGTGGCAACTCACCATGCTGTCCCCAGATTAGCATCAGCTTGTCCCCCTGTTACACACTCAAATTTTTTCAGAGTCCAAAGGGGCCTAAAACTGTGAAACAGAGATGTTTGCCATTCAGGCTGATCTCCATCTCCTCTGACACACTTTGCAAAGCTCTTCAACTTCAGAGGAAACACAGTGGGGTATTTGTATCGGGGCTGGCTAAAGTGGTGTTCTCATGCCTCAGCAGTTGGAGATACAGGCAAAATCTCTTCATTCTTTTTACTTTTGCATGCTCATTGTGGGGGTGAAAATGCACTGTAAATCCTGCTGACAGCTATGTCAGCCTTTGGGCACACAGTCAGCTGCAGTGTGGACACCTCTTAGCTCAGAGCACAAGAAATGCACAGTATCCATTACCCAAAATGTCTCTGATCTAAAATCTGCTCCAGTCAGTCGATATTTTTTCCATTGACTTCAGTGTACTTTGAAACAGGCTTAACAGAGATGAATTGTTTTGTTTCAGGGAGCACTATAAGATTGTTCCTTTAGAACTGCTTTCTAAAAACCTCTATAGCTTATATAGATGTGGAGAGAATGTGGACACTTTCTGAAATCCTAGAACAAAGAAGCAGGTTTACAGGTTAACTGTAAATACTGTGATCTCATAAATGACCAGAAGGAGCAAGTGTTACACAAAGGTATGGTCAGGTCTGTCACCCACACATACTGACTCTGAAAAGACAAATCAGTAGATTCTGTAAGTTATTAATACTAATATTAATATTAATMCTAATACTAAAACAGACTTCATAATTAAACAGATTTCAAAGTCTCTGCTCAGGACATCCTCTGTCATCCCCCACATACTTCAATGTTATCTCTAAAACCGTTGTACTTTGGGTCAGATTTAAGCCTGTCCTCTGTGATTTCTGGAACTCAGGAATGATTACCATGCAGATTAAAATCAGTGTTTGAATTACACACAGGACCTTCAGGAAAGACTGGACGTGGCACTTAGGGCCATGGTCTATTTGGCAAGGTTGTGTTAGGTCAGATGTTGAACTTCATGATCTCAAAGTTCYTTTCCAGCCTAGTTGATTCTGGTTTCTGTGACTCCTAATTCTAGTGATCTGTCAACACTTCCATAACTTTGATTACATTCTTTGCCATGAATTTATGCCCAAGTTTCATTAAAAGACACTTTTCTATATCCCACCTCCATCACAAACCCATACATTTGAAAACTTTAACACACACACACACACACACACACACACACACACACACACACACAGAGTGGAGGTCATCAAATTTTAAGGACTTTAAATGGTTCTAGGATTATACAGATCATGTTGAAAGTGTTAATATCCTTGTCATGCTAAGCCTTTGAAATAGTGAACTTTGTGCCTTTCACAAAAAGACACAAAATAACCAATTTAACAATAGACTAGAAGTCTAATTATCAAAGAATAATTTATTAAAATCTTTCTGAGACCTGATTTACAAAAGATGGCAAAGATAGCAGGTTGGTTTGCAATAAAAAAATACCTTGTATTGACCACAATTAAAATTAATATACTGGAAAAAAAATGGAAATAATTTTCTGCTAGATTCTTCTCGCTCCACTGAATATTGCTTTGAGCATTGCATTACAMCTTATCATGTTGTGCTGATAGCAGTGGGGTAATTTTATTACCTTAATAACACAACTGCAATTAGCTAACACTGCACTATTAAGTTCATACAAAGAAGAAAAATATTAATTTGCTTTAAATGAAGGACAATCTTTAAAAAGGCACCAACTGCATCCCAAAAGACACATAACTGTGAAATGTTAAATAAATGAGTGAAGCCAAATGAAAAATGTTGCAGGATGCCTCTTTTCACTAAGGTAAGACTAATACCCTCTTTTCCTTGGACACCAACCATTGTAACAGCTCAGTAAGTGCTGGGACTGTTCTGGCTGAATTTTGTGCACACCACCGTGAAGGACAAGCAGGGAAGAGACTGGGGAGAAGGAGGATCTATGGACCCATGAGGAGAGGGCTTTGGAGGAGGCACTGTTATGTGCACAGCTGGAAAGGTAGCTGTGGCTGCAGGATGCCTGTAAGTGGTTATTTTCATAGGGAGCCAGTTTAGTTTTAGTATCATGGGATTTCTTCAAGTTACAAACCAACAGACAGCGTGTGAAACACAGAAACTATTCTTTGACTGTTTAAAACATAAAGCTTTATAACACTGAAGCGCTACTCTTCATCCACAGAGGCATTTTCTTTGCTGGAAAAAATAAATCATGAAAGTGCCTGTCATGAARGTTGTACTAAAATTATGCTTTGGAAAATAAATTTATCTGTAATAACATGTTCCTCAACTGACTCTTTGCCTATAATTTTTTACTTTGTAAAGAGAAACAGCTTATTTTCACTTGCTCCTTGCTCATTTTAAGAAGATGGTAGCTAAGTAGCGATGATATTTCTTGAATGTTCAACTCAAGAGATGGACAGGAAAACAGACTTGCCTGACAGGCAGTGGAATATCAAAACATGGAGCCATAAAAAGCTGYGTTCCTGTATGTGTTTTCCTGTGAGGATAATTGTTTTTGTTGATGGTTATGTACTTTTGAAAGTAAATAACAAAATGTTATTAGTGAAAATAACTTGAAACAGAGAAAATCAAAGGATAGCAAAGGGATTTTTCTGTTCCCAACAGAGGAAATTTTGYGACCTTGTGAAAAAAGCAAGGAAGGAAAGGGGATATAATGGCCTGTACTGAAATAAATGTTACAATATGCACCCTTCCCTCTGATTACGTCTTTAAAAGCTGGCTGGCATGGGCTGTGCAAAACATGAACCCTACCATGTAGGTGCTGTGTAAGAGYGTCCTGTTGGCTACCTTGGATTGAGCAAGGAAAATACTTCTCTGGAGTTCAGGCAGGACAAAGACTTAAGTGCCTTCCATATCTGCAATTTCAAGAACACTGTCCATGCACATAGTTTTGTGTTGCTTTGTTTTGAACAAAAACAAAGAAAAAAAATTAAAAATTTATTTATTGACTTTATTGTGATGGGGTTTTGGGCAGTTTTGTTTGTTTATTTGGTTTCTTTTTGTTTCTTTTTTCTTGGCACCACACAGTATGCCACAGTTTCACAACATTGTAGGTCTCATAAGACTGGGCATCGCCCATTCTTTTGTGGTACTGTTGAGGATTTTATTTTTAGAAATAGGAATTTGAGAAATGTACTCTCAGAAGGCATATAGGAAGGGGAATGGTTGGGATAGAGATAACATTTTTGTTTGATTTCTAGCAGGTGTAGTCAAGAAGGCTTGGAAACACAGGACAGGAGAATGTCAGAGACTTAGGAGCATTGCACAGAGATGGTGGGATGGGATTTAAGTTAKCAGGATAACCTGAAAACTCAGGGAAAATACCTAAACTACTGATCTGGAAGGAAAGCTAAAGGCTGCTTGGTATCTGTTCAACAGTTTTATTCTGGAAGTAGTGAATGCTGTGGTTCTGCTTTGGAGCACAAGTATATTCAGTATTCAGTTACAACCTGCCCCAGAAGGGGAGGGTAACCCAGGTACCTGTTTATAGATCCCCTGGGATCTATAATGAAATTAGTATTAGAATGAAATGACACTGAATGATGTGTTTATATCTATCCTGAGGGTTTATTTTAGTTCAATTTGGTTGCAATGGAAAGCACTAGGCAACCATTTTGGTTATTATCTATAATAATACAAAAMCATAAAAATAACACTTAAGAAAATGTATAAGGGRAAAGAAAGAAAGGATAAGAGTAGAAAGGTACATAGTTACCACCTGTGAGTCCAGCAGCAACATTTGGTTGTAATTTTGATGTAGTGATGGTGGCAGTCCTGATCCATTGGGGATGGGGAGAGCCCACAAAACACAAAGTTCAATGTGTTAACATACTCCGAGGTTCAATGGGAATGCCCAGGTACCTCCTCTTGGGGTAGGAGTTTTACACTGTATGATGCAACACTGTGGGGCATTTCAGGGTCTTTGATGGTTTATGACCTCTTCTAAGATGCTACAGCTTCTTCTTGTCAGGGTAGAGTGAATTATGGCCTGTGTGAATGTCCCAGTATTTCCCCAGAGAGGAGTTTTCACATCTGAGCCAATTATCTCRGAGAGGACATTGGCATGATAAAGAGCACTATCTCGCCTTGCAGGATCTGTTATTGGCCTCCTCCCTTTGATGGCTCAAGCCCCAGCTTGTGCTCTCCGTGGTGGTGGATGTGCATCCCCCTGCTGCCGGGTGGTTACTTTGTCTGAGGTCAGCAGGGCACTCTGCTGCTTTTGCAAATGGCCAATTGCTTTGAGTCATTGCCATTAGCATTCCAGTCTCTCACGCRTTATTGACATGAAGGAAATAAGGGGATAACAAATATTAGATTTTAAGTCTTCTTTTAGTGAGAGCGTTCATTTATTCTGGGAACTATGCCTAATGCTAGCTGGGATTGAGAGTGTGTGAATAAACTGCACATTTCACTGTTTTACATCAGTTGTACAATTTACCCCACACTTTTTTTTATCTGGCATCCACCATTTTACAGTGGACAATCAAACAGGAAAAAGAATCAGGAGAACAGGGTGTGCACGGGTAATGCACTGTGTCCCTGAGGACGTGCCTTCTCTAGGATAATAGGCTCCTCAAAACAAGGCATTCAGAAAGTGTACTGATTTCTATAAAATTAACTTTCWCCTTGGCATCTGTGTATGATTGGTGTATGATTTAATCAGACTTCAGTTGATAAGAAATGTGTGTTCTTCAAACTTTCTCTCTTACTCCTGAAGACTGGCAAAAAAGCTTAACAATTTATTCATCTGTGCCTTTCCTTGTCATTCAGACTTATGAAATCAACTTTGGAATAAATGTTATATTGGCAATATAACATTTAATGGCAAGGCACCTCCATGTTTTCCTGGTACAGTGCTAATCGGGAAACTGAGAGGTTGGGTCCTTTTCCAGTAAGCATGCCCCAGACTCTTGAAACGGGAATCAGTCCCAAGCTTTCATTTAAGGCAGATCTTTTTGCAGACCCCTTGAGCAATATCAASATCCCATCTTGAACATGCACTACCAAGAGATAATTAATTTAGATGATGCTTCCAGCAGGATTGCAAATGTCCGCATCTCTTTACCAAATTAGTGTACTTGCAATAGTTCAGAGAACAGGAAGAAAGTAATTTTATAAATCTTGTGCCCCGATGTAGAAATAAAGGGATGGATGCCTTAGTTCCTCAGAGCACTTTGCTTTCAGATCTGTTAAATTCAGTGGGCTGACCCCCAATAAATGTTGGTGATCTTAGAAACTGCTCATTTATTTGSGGAAGGCTGATCAAGCAAACTTTGCTGCCCTGTTGAAACTGAAGCAGTCCTGAGACTATTAACTTTAATATACTGTGACAAGACTTCTGTTAGTCATTTTAGTGTTGTCCTGGCAACTTGGCGAATACATAAATGCTGACACACAGTAAAAAAGTTCATAATTTRCAAATGTGATACTCTTGGAGTGTTTAAAACCACTTTCATCAATGAAAGTATAACAATACACTTGTGCTTTCAGAAAATAAATGTGAGGCATAAACACTTTCCTGTATGAACTAGGTAAGAACTGGATGTTTTGAACAGTCCAGAAAATGTTTATTTTCTCAAGCTGGTGTACCAAATTGAAGAAACCTTCAAGCAGACTTTTTTCACAAAGTCAGAAAAGAGAAAATCTTCCTCTTCTTTTCCTCCACTTTGCTTCAGATATTTGAGTGACTTGGGGAAGTGTTCATGGTCAAGGAATTAAAAACTGATGAAACTGTTAGAAGTTGTTTCAAATTTCATGTGAATGTGGATGCCAATTAATGTTTCAAAAAAATTAGTTTCAATACATGGTTTCCAAATCCAGAAAAAGTAAACATGTGAGATTTGATGAAAAATGTAATTTAAAGTGTTCAATTTAGTACTTGCTGATTGTCTATTTACGAGGAGCTACTCTGTATTTAAAAAACAGCCATATCACTGCAGTGAACAGTGTTATTTTGAAAAATTAAAAAAGCTTAAAGGAGCTTAGATACTACTTTTATTCATGGTTAAATTAATCTTACAACTGTTTTGCCTGGAGTAGAGAATCTGGTCTATTCCAGGAATATCTACCATTGTAGTCAGCTACAATGAATGAGCTCATTCCTTCTGCGAGAATTTAGAGCCCTACTTGCTGAGAGTACTCTGCTTTTCTCACACAGCACCTTTAAATGCATAAAGAATGCACTGACATACTGTCTTCATTCAAGAAAAAAGTTTTATTTCAAAATATATCTGCAATTAGAATGTTATAAAAATATTATTTTCTGAGGATCTTAGCTAAACATAGCACAAAGATTGTTCTTTTATATATTAATTTCAGTAATCATCTCAGACAGCATCAAGGAAATAATGAGGGAAACATCTACCATTTAAGAATGCAATGAAATAAATAAAACTGATATCTACCCTCAGTTTAGGTAACTACCAGCAGTTATTACCACTTTTCTAGAGATTTGCTTATTGGTAATTGCTTATTACCACTTTTCTAGAGATTTGTTTGTTTCCCCTTCCCTCTTTGTGAGCAGATGTTTAGAAGAGCCACTGGTATATACAGATGGAGAGTATTTTTTCCCTGGGTTCTCTGCACTCCCCATATCATCATATCCAATATTTCAGGCACTGCTTCCACAGATTTAAGGACATCTTGTTGGAGAGTTGATCCATGAGCCTAATGGATGTTGCATATTTAATAAATGGGTCCAGAAGATGACTGTGCTTTCTTCAAATTGTTCTTGATTTCTTGTTTCTGGGTAAAACTCTCTTCCTCTTCTCTCTTCCTCAGTTTTACTCAGATGCTTTTAGCTTTAATTACTGCACTGGTGATAAATGGAATTGTGGCTGTTTCCCTGTACCTCTTTTCCAAGTATTCAAAAATAACTTAAGCTATCATCAAAATCTGTAGCTGCAGAATAGAAGTAAGAAACTTCAATTATCCCTTGYTAGCACACAAAATATCATTAGGAAATCACAGTCAGACCAAATTTAYAGTATTTTCAAACTCAAAATGGATAATCATCACTCTTTGACACTTAGAGAATATCAGTCTAAGCAGACAAATTTTGTAACTACCTTACAGAAGCACTCTTCAGGCTATGTATTTGAACTWTACTAAGTAAATAACTACATAAATCAGGTTTTAATTCCTATCCATCCTTTGTAATGTTTGCTTTATAAAGCAGTATGCACCTGAGTCCCAGAAATTCTGTGGAAATTGATAAAACTGTGTGAAAGAGGTTTTGTACCAATAATCAAAGGTATCACCTGATATAAAATAGTTTTGTTTTAATTAAACTTTCTGAATAATACCTTCTGGTTAGTACTTCTGAATATCTCTTAATAAAGCATGGCCTTTCCATTTTTCTATTTTCAATAAACATACACTGAATTCATTGAAAATTTGAACTTTTTGAAAAGGGCTGGAGATTTTCCCCATGAAACTTGAGACCATTATATCTAAATATATAAGAAAGCAAAATCAAGGATCAGTGGGATGATCTTGGTGAAACTTACTGAGCCATGTAGAGAGAACAGAGTGGTTTATTCGTTTGGTAGACTGAATGAGCACATAATGTGGACAGGCCAATTAATCATTGATGAGAATCATGGMAACATTTCTCTATTTAGATAGCCAAGGTGGGCAAAATGATAAGCCCAAAAATATATTTTTATAAATCTTATCTACTCCCATGAACATCACAAGAAATGTCATGCCACAGGAACATAAAGGAGACCTTCTGTCTTTTGGAAGATAGGTGTTTGTTGAAGGAGTGCTTCAATTCCCTCTCTCTGACTTCTTGAAATATAATATATAATACATAATACTATAATATTGTGGCTTGAGAGGAACATAAAATCAGAATTTCTTGATTAAACATTAATGGTGCTCATTGAATATTTCAAGGGAAGAACATAAGAAAAATGTTGTAACATACTTAATAATCAACACTTCACTTCTCATTATCCCGGTGTAAAAAGTGTTTGCCTACATTCTCTGACTGAAGGCAACATTCAGTTCACTGTCTCTATATGCTCTACTTATCCCATCACTGAAGAATGAATTTAGAGAGTCACAGCTTCTCAGTTGCTCAGCATTTACTAGTGTCCATACCTGCACAGATGAGAGTGGTGGGTGCCACTGAAGAATCCCTCATGGCCTGTAAGGGGAGCACAGGGACTGCCATAGTGAGTGAGAGAACTCACACAAGCAGAGCAGGATGCAGGGAGGAGCCAGCCAGCTGCCACATGGAGAGTAGCTCTACGCCCTGGACACCCTAATTTCCTCTGGACTTGAAGGATTGAAACCAGATTKCTGGCCTAAAGGTAAAGGAGGACTYCATATTTTTATGTCAGGTTTTTCATATCTCAAATCTGGCAGCCTCATGACTCAAACCTTGCCAATAAGAAGGAAAGCTGGCTTTCAGTCTTCCTTCAGAATGTTCTCTCTGGTTGAAGCTGAGCTACCAAGCAGGATAGGATGAGAGAATGGAGTGGATTAGCAAGTGSTAACATAATTCTACAGCCTGTTTTGATAACTTGGCTTTTAAGGGTCTGTCTATGGCTAATTCTCCTTCAGTTCTTACATTATCAGTAATTTTTTTTTAGATGGATATTGGAATAAGAATTTAGCTCAGATCTCTGAAGTGCTTAYAGTATTTAGGGTAAATCTGAAATAACTATTGATTTGTAATTCAGCAACCAAACAGATGAGAACAGAGGTTGACTTCTGTGACTGTTTGGGCAAGAGTGTGTTTTGACACACATACTCTGTCTACAGCAAACTTTGTCATATGAAACTGGAGGCTCAACTAAATGTCTGTAATCCCGTGGTTGAGGTAGGGTTATAGAGTTCAGGAGGGCATTTGCCAATTGGGGTGAAGAAGAAATAGGCTTTGTAGAAGGAAACACATGTGACATTTAAAAATATTCTCTCTCCCACATTCCTTTTCATTTCTTCCATTGTTAGTTCCTAGAACTGTAATTCTACAGGCTTTGTAGAAGGACTTAAACTTTAGGCTTTGTGTATACTGAATGTTATTCCTGCTGGGAAAGATGTTGGGGCTTAACTCCTGGGACCCCTTTTGGGCTCCTTGTGTCTGTCACCTGGAAACACCACCTTGTATTTTTGTGAACCTTTCCCCTGACTGGGACAAAAACCAGAACTCAGGACATTGCATTCTGGTATTCTTGTGTGTACATGCACCGCCTGAATATATGGAGTATATGACAACAATACATTCAGAGGAAGAGATCCCTTTTTCAATATAACAAAATATTTGGGACATAAGTGAGCAAAATGGCAAAGCTTTTGTAAATCCTTAAATACTCTGAGTCATATCAAAGCTTTAAATTCAATACATTTGAATCTGCTGTTTCAAGGAATACACGAGGAGCAGAAAGCTCTCCTAACAGTCCTATGTGATCTATCAGGACTTGGGAAAAAGACAGGCATTTAAAGATGGCCATGCCTCAAGCAGTGCAGTTGAGCAGGCAGAAATTCAYATTTTTACCCCATCGCTGTGTTCCTGGGCTGTGACAGCAGCCAACTGCTATATCCAGCCTTTCCCTCAAGAAAGGGTGAGAGACAAAATTATTTTTCCTTGTTACTACAAAGCTAAAACAGCACTAATCCTCCACCAGCCTTCTGAGAAAGCCATGGTTTATTAGAAAGATATTATCTTTAGCAAATTAGAAAAAAATTCTTTGAAATCTTAAGGTAGTCTAAAATTCCATTACAGTGTATTTTCCAATGAGCGTAGTAATTACAGTTTGACCAAAGACTTCTGAGTCACAAAAACAATGTTATTTTTAGTCCTCTCCACTTCAATTCCTATGTCAAAGGACATGCAAAAACACATAAAAAGTAAATAAATAATATATAAAAATAAATATATATATAAATATAAATATAAATATAAATATATATATATATATATATATATATATATAAATATATATAAATATTCTTTCTGAATGTGCAACTCCTAAGATACTTCTCAATTTTGTTTCTTTGGAATTTCAGTTTTGATTAAGCATGTTAGAAAGTTTTTGATCATTTAGAAATTTGTGAAAATCTGTCATGTTAACAATTCTAGTTCTTAATTTTGCTACAAAAAATAGATGGATCAAGACAGAAGACAGTGCAACTTTCCTTGGAAGTGAGATTGCATAAGCAAGATTTGGAAACAGTCAAAAATTAACATTGAAGAGTCCAAACAAGTATCCTGGCACTTAGGATACAAACTTCAATCCAAGGTTTACTTTGCCAGCAGCCAGTAAGTGATTACATAATCCTAGTAAGACAAACCCAGGCATGAGAAAACTGCTGTCARTACTAACATCCTTTATGTCTGAGTAGTGCCACAGACACTGAGACAAAACAATTAAACTGCTCTTGTGTCTAACCTTTGTTCATTGGTGTGTAATACTGGGAATGACCAATGCTAAACAAACAGCATTAGCATGCAGCAAGAGGGATTCCACTTAGGGTAGTAATTAGTCAGTAGATTTAAAATTTAAAGCTAAAATAAGGAGATATGAATTTAACCAATCTATCCTGTGCAATCTGTGCATGAACAATTTTATCTTGGTATGACAAGTATAACATGCAGGAGACATGAGGCTGTATAACACTGTGCGGGTTTGAGCTCCTGTGCAGGCAAAACTCAGCACAATTCAAAAGTGAGTTCATCTTGACAACTTCAGACTAATTAACTCATACAATTATAGAGTATGTGGTAAGTTCTGCCCCACTGGCTGAAGCAAACTAATGCACTACAATGCAAAAAGGCAGGCAATTAGAAAAAACTTGTTAGTGTAATTAAGCAAGTAAAAGCAAAGAGAAGAACAACTGGCATAAATGGGAGGGCAAATTTGAGAAATCCCTTTTGAATATTTCAAAATATTTCTGATATTATAGTGAAACTGGAACTGCTGGAATTTTTTGCCTACCCTTCCTTAATCTTTTTCTTCTTCACATGATGAACATCTTGAAAAAGGTATCTCATCTGGGAATTAACCTATTTTATCAAGCAAGCTTACTGCAGCCCTGGAAGAGTGAGGGATAAAATGCTTGGCCACGAACTTGTGAAGGTGACCTAAATCATGTTCAACTGGACATTAGACAAAACAGCACATGCAGTTTCCTTTTATAAACAGTGAGGATAAAGCTGAGGTGCCTGTGCACTTCTGTCTGGCAAACTGATGACAGGGTGCYCACCACAAWGGGAGACAATAGTAGATACACACCATGTAAGACCATCTTTTTCCTCAAGACATGAAGAGAAGATGAGAAGATAGTTACACAAATTTCTTAGTCATGGTGTACTTTTTTAAACCTTTTTTTTTTTTTTTTTTTCGGGCAAATTTTTCCCCCCCTTTTTTTTTTTTTTTTATTTTTTTTTTTTTTTTTTTTTTTTTTTTTTTTTGCCAGCAAAGATGCTCCCCAGCTGCTTTGTTGCATTTAACAGTGCCTCTCCCATTTACTGAGGAAGCCCTGATTTGCCTGCAGGTGGATACTTGCACTCTTCTTGTATTAACTTGATAAAGCAACCCAGTGGGGAAATTATGAGCTTCAAAATTCATCCAGGTGCATCAGACGATGAAGCTAAACGAAACCCTTTCTGAAATGTATATTTTGATATACTGATAGCTTGCACTGCATCTATCTGTATTGTACCCAGACTGATCTACTGCCTATCAATATCAGATGGAAAACTGTGATTTGCTATAATTTTCATACTGCAATGAAAACTGCAATTGCCCTGTCGGTGTAGCAAACATTTATAAAGGAGACAGACAAGTAGGAAGTGGGTTTAAACTTTTTGGGCTGTTGCGCAGTTTTGGAAAAACACCAGCAGAACTCTTTCAATTTTCTGAGAAAGGGGAATTTATAAAAATTCTTGGCTTCATTTGGAATCTTCAAAAAGATTCCACCTCCCTCCCCCCTAGAAAAAGATTCCTGTCAAAACTGGAAATGAGATTACTGGGTGAACGAGCGCTGTGCTCTGATATTCCAGCCGGGGATGAAAAAGCGTTCCGACATAAGTGCAAACTATAGGAACTCTTTGTATTTTGGCGTGAGCAGTTCACACAAACAAGGCAATGTGGTAATTATAGAAGCAAACCACRCAGTGCCACCACATCCGAAGACACTGGATTAGTCCACTTGTGCTTCTCTTTCTTGACTTTTATGGCGTTTTCTCCTATTATTTCAGACAGTAAGGGCAAAGCAGAAGGTGCCTGGGCACCTCTGTCTGGCAAACTGATGACAGGGTGCCCACTTAAATGGGAGATAATAGTAGGTACACACAGCCACCTTTTYCCTCAAGAAAGTATAAAAAGAAGATGGGAAAAACGTTCTCTGTTTGCCGTGAGGGTGGCTGATTTTTTTATGACACCCCTGCTACGGCGCTGGGCACAGAAGCAGAAGAGACTCCGGGTGAGTTTGTTTTACGGGCGTTTTAAAAACTCGTAACTAAACAGGAGCCCAGCCTGCCCGGGAGCTGCTGTCAGGGCTGGGACAGGCACATCCCAGGGCCGGGACAGGCACATCCCGGGGCCGGCCCCGCTCCGCCCCGCCCGGGCCGCGCCCGCCGCTATAAAGGCAGCGCGGGCGCTCCGGCCCCATGAACTCCGCGCTTCCAGCCATGGCTCCCGAGCGGCCCCCGCCGGCGTTCGCCGAGGCCGGGCAGCAGAGTGGGCTGCAGGTGTGGCGCGTCGAGCGGCTGGAGCTGGTGCCGGTSCCCCCGAGCCTCCACGGAGACTTCTTCGTGGGGGACGCGTACCTGGTGCTGCGCACGGAGCGCCGCGGGGCCAATGTCGCCTACCGCCTGCACTACTGGCTCGGTAGGGGCTGAGGGGCCGCGGGGGGCGCGGGCAGGCCCAGTGCCGCCCTGCTGCTGAGGGGCTTGCGGGGCATCGGGGGCGGCTTTACCCCGCCCTGCTGCTGAGGGGCTTGCGGGGCATCGGGGACTGGCCTTTCCCCGCCCTTCTCAGAGGGGCTGGGGGTGCGAGCCTTCCCAAGGGAGGTAGTCGAGGTGGAGGTAGAAGTAGGGGTGACAGCAAGGATCGCGGTGATGTGTGGCCTCACCCCTTCCGATGCTGGGGGACTGAGTGGTGGGACGGTGGGGTGCGGAAGAAAGGTGGATACTTGCTCACTTYGTGGTGTTTGGAAAAGTGCTGAAGTGTTAAAGCCTTGGCTGCACCCAACAGAGATTCACGAGTGAAATCCTGCCTTCACTCACRTGAAGAGTTTTCTTGGCTTTGTTTCCATCTGGATGAAAATTTYCTCTTGGCCGTCTCCCTTGTTGTGGTCTTGTTGCCTTAGTTAGTGTCTGGGTGTTGCCTTTTCCAACTAGATTAATTTTGCCTTCTGATGATACAGAGATCACGTGCAAAGACACCAGTTTTTCTGTAAAACATCTTTAATTTCAATCTAACAGCCTATTGGGATTGCAAGTGGGCYGATGTCTTTTGCCTTCCACCTTGACTAGCATACTTCACATCAAAATTGAAGTCTTGCATAAAGATGCGTCTTTCAAGACTTCCTCATCTCCTGGAGGTTTCATGTGATTTCCCCATCTGGGCACAAAGTCATCTTGTCACAGTGGTTGTTGTGTAGCTGTCTGGAACCTATTACTTTTTTCTTGTTTGACCAGCAAGTTTGTGTTTGTCAGCAGTCATCTCAAAGAATTCACCTAAAGATTGTGCATTAACATCGTTGTGCTTGAGCTGCTGTAGTTCTCATTGTGCTTTTGCATGCATTGAAAAAGAATTGCAGGTACAGCTGGGATAGTTTCTGCATAAATGTTGAATTTTGTGTTTGAGTCTTGAGTTTTGCATGTGTTAGGAGTTTTCCAGCTGGCAAACAGGATAGTGTCTGTCTCTGGTTAAGAGTATAATCATAGATGGYAGTGTAAATAAATTCCAGGCAGAGGCTTTTCTGTCAGCAGTGCTGCTAGTTAGTGTCAGGGTTTGCCTGGTTAGATCTTTGTTAATGAAGCTGGAACTACTCATGTCTTAGTGGAGATCTAGTAGGCACATCACAGGGAATGATGTAAGGACTCTTTGCAACTCTTGGGAAGGGAAGGCAGARCAGTGACTCACATTTGCAGCAATTWWCACCTCATTGCTGGTGGCTGAATAGCTTTAGTTGTACACATTGATGCACATTTTGTGCTGATGTGGTGCTGTCCAGATACTCTAAATGGCTTCAGATCCGGACACTTGCTGTTGCTGTGCAGCTGGCAGGGTGGCTCACTGCTGCTAAATTCCTCCCTGCTTGGAAGATAGTTCTGCAGTAGGGTAGAAAAATCTCAAACCTTTGGCGCACTCCTAGCAGCAGGACTTCAAACAAGGTGTGTGGGGAAGGTCAGGCACACACAGGGCAAGAGCTGTAGGATCATTTTAGTATCTATAACTAATTCACACTGCTGTTATGTACACATTGTGAGTAAAGACTCTATAACCTGTGGGCCAGGAAGATCACAATGGTGTTTTTCTGAACTCCCAGAAGTGCCTCTGGACAGCTGCAGCAGCCGCTGTCCCTCAGACTTTAGGATGAAAAGAAAGAATTCTTGTGATAGGTAGAAACACTGCMGCCTTTGGTTTAGGTACTTACAAGGGCCTTGCCATTTGGTGACACAGTCCTCCTCTTAGCTGTCATCTGTGGTATGTTATTGTGGCATCCACATATTGTGGCTATGAGTGTAAATGGATTCTGAGCAGCAAAAAAGACTCCCCATATTCAGAATGAAAGCAGAACATCAAATTTTCCTATTACCTGGTGGCAAAGGTCCTCCTAATACCTTGTTGGGGCATGCCCAAGGGATTAAGAGAAGGTACACAGGAGGATGGTCTGTGACCATGATGTGCTGACCATCTTGAGTTGTGACTGGCATCCTGTGGGTAAAGTGATCCCACAGTTGTTCTGCCATGCTGAAACTTCCTATGGGGAAGCTGCTGTTTTAGCAAATATCTCACATATGCTGGCATGCTGTTGAGATTGAATAATTTCTGACTAACCCAGCTAACCTGGGTGTATCAACACTTGGCATGGCCAGGCAACCAAGGTGGATCTGTATCACTGCAGCTGTATCCATTTTTAACGTTGCTCAGACATCYTGGCTCGGTTGTCTCTATTGGCACTTGAGGGATGCCTTAGTAGCTGTACTACTAATCCCAAGGGAGCTGTCTGGGCTTGAAACTATCACTAATATAAACAGCATTTATTGTGCCAGTTTGAGACTACTTATGGGAGTAAGATTGGCTATACCCCACTTACTATCTTTTAAAAAATCATGCATGGTGTTTTTTGCCTATGTTTTGACCCTTGTCCCCAGAGATGAAGTCGTAAGATCTGTCCATGTGAACCAACACCACATTTGATAAAAACTTGTTCCTTTTCCTTTATGTTCTGGCTTATTTATAGCTGTTTGTGCCTCAGACTGTAAGGTAAATCTAGTTTTCATACAAGCTTGAAACGTTATGCTTGGACTGATGTTCATTTGATTTTTTTTTTTTGAGTTTCACTGGATATTTTATTGCATAACAGCCCTGAGACCAAGTCTGTTAATAGTTGTTATCTCTGAGTCTGTTCAAAAACCATTCTTCTTCAACTCTGAACCCTGTTATGTAATTGCAAGTAATAATTTGGAAGGATCTAGTCCTAATGGATATGAATACCTCTATTTAGAAAAGTAAACAAAACACACCCACAGCTTTACCACCAACTTTAAGGCGGTACCAGGTCTGAGGAAGCATATTGGAAAACAGTTCTTCTATCATGGAGTGATTGGGAACTAAATGGAAGACTCACTTTTCGTTATTCTTCTATAGTTACTGAGAAGTCTGTTTTTTTAAAACTTGATTTTATTTGTGCTTTCCTTGAAACAATCAAAACTGCTGAAAAYGTTCATTAAAAATGTATGGGCACACGTTAAAAGCTTTGGTTTAATATACAGMCTGTTTTCAGCATGATTAGGCCATCAGCACACTGGGTCAAGAGGCTATTTTACCACAGTCCTGGAAAGAGGYTAATCTCTGTAAGGTACAAAACAAAGTGTGATCTCATGAAGCAAATATCCGAGCCCCAAAGCTGCTTTCCTTTCTCCCAGCTGTACCAGGCAAAATATCTTGCTAGCATTATAGTGTCAGGAGGAGTGCTTTCGAATTATTTTGGCTTTATGGCTTGGTGAGTTGTTCTTAGCATAAATATATGGTTTACCATCCAGACAGTCCTCTCATATGACCTTTCTTTCTTTGCCCTTYAGCTCAAAGTCCAAAAATCATTATGTCAGACACTTGCTATGCTAAACTAAATTAAATTATTTTGTTTGAAGATTCTAAGAGAAGATGAACTTCACTATTTTTCACTCCTTTTTCCTTATGAATGCAGTTCTGCAAATAGTCAAGAAATGTTCTGGAAGATCATGTTATTTGGTGGTGAACAAGGTTATGATTCARTGCTTTGTTGCCACATAAACATGGGTTATACAACCTGCTGAAGGCAGTGCCCACTTGTTGCAAAAATCATTTCTCCAACAGAATTCAAAGTTATATTAATGCTTTATCAGCATATTTCCTCTTCTTTCAGGGAAAGAATGCACCCAGGATGAAAGCACAGCTGCAGCTATCTTTGCTGTTCAAATGGATGACTATTTAGGAGGAAAGCCTGTRCAGAGTAGAGAAATTCAAGGATATGAATCTACTGAGTTTGTGGGTTACTTCAAAGGAGGTATTAAATACAAGGTAAAGAGTCTGTCAGAATATGTTCTGAAATTGTATTGTTCCCCACATGAAAATCAAATGTTTTTCTTTGTAAATGGAGATTTTTAAATGCTTTCTTTAAATGGTTTCTTAATGCTTTGTGGGTTTACATCTGAACTACCCATCTTAAACTGTAGGAGTCCCAGTGTTTGTACAGAAARCAGCAGCTTGTTTGTCAGTGCCTCTTCTGATATGTGAAAACCTTTCACAATATTTTTTCCTCCCAAAATAAAGCTATCCTGAGATTTCATACATGTGTGTCTAAGGGTGCTCACAGTAGGGACTCTCTGTGTCTGGGAGGTGTTAAATCTCACAGAAGTAATTTCTGGCTTACAGGCTGAATAATTTTGTTCAAATGCAGAACTGAGTGTGCTCAAATGGTAAGAAMCATGAATAGAGTCGAAAAGACCAGAACATCACTTGAACCTAAAAACGATGCTTTTGGAGTCCTACTGCAGTTTGTTGGTTTGTTTTTTGTTTTTTTTCTGAAATAGAGAAAACAACCTCCCAATACTTTTTTTTAAAAATTTTGTCTTTTGGAAAGGTGTAGTGTCAGTGTCCTTGTGTCACTTCCAGAGGCTGAATAACTGAAAGGTAACTTTTTTTTTGCAACACTTGTGGTTTTTTTTTAGAGAATGAAGTCATGTATCTCCTGAGAATATCCCCACAGTAGAAGCTCTGGTAACCATGGCTTAGTTAGCCCTTTTTTTCCCATTATGAAGTTCGTAACTTCTCACTGTCTACACCACCAATTTTAAGCTTTTGCCTGCTTGCATGAGTGAGCTTGGCAGTGACATGTCCAAATTTTACATTCTTTGTAATTTCAAGAGCCAGTTTCTGTTTCAACCCAAGGTCTGTGTCTGGCAGAGGAGTGGAGAATGCTGCCTCACAGAGGTAGACATCCAAGCCAGTTTACAGGATTGCTTATTTTTACACTAACAGATTGTAAATCAACAGTTTGCTCTCACTTCCCCTACTTGGTACTCCTTGCTAGGTTGACTCCTAAGTTGCATGTATTCCTTTCATAAAATTACAGCTGCTGTGGAATTATCYATATACACATAACCAGGGACTAAAACGCCACGGACCTCTGAGATTCAAGTTTGGAAAACTTTGAAAGAAGTTGCATATTTCTTTGCTTTTCCTCAGTCCTTGACTTTTGTCCTAGCAGTGGGGTTCAGTATTACCTCATCCTCCGAAGGAGACAGGAGAGTGCTGTAAATTCTGTGTTTTTCCTTTCCCTGTTTATTTGAAAACCCTTTGAATCAGGGTGACACCTGCTCACTTGGCTTAAGGTTCACASCTGAGAGTTCAGCAGCAGTGGTGTCTGTCTGGTCTGTAGTCAGGACRCAACAGTACATTATTTTGGCTTTCTTACTGCATAAACCATTTTTGCTATGGCTAGCTCCTCATCTGTAGCAAAAAAGCCAGTAATTTTGCAGAAATAAAGCTTTCTGGCTGCTTTGTTTTGTTTTTTTTCAGGCAGGTGGTGTTGCCTCTGGATTTAATCATGTTGTTACGAATGATCTGAGTGCCCAGAGGCTGCTGCATATCAAGGGCAGGAGAGTTGTAAGAGCCACAGAAGTCCCCCTGGCATGGACCAGCTTCAACAAAGGAGATTGTTTCATTATTGACCTYGGAAGTGTAAGTATTTTCTAGAGAAAAACATTGAAAAGTAAGAGCTGCATCTCTTTCAATATTTAAGTTATCCCCTAAAATGCAAAACTGATTTTGTCTCTCATGAACCAACAGAAAAACTGATTTTCTAAAGCAGATGCTAAGTGTCACACCACGTGAGAAGTTTGAAACTGCCCTAAATGTTTCCTGAAGTATGCACAGGTTATCTGTCARRAAACAGTTTTCTTTTKCATTCAAGGCRCTGGGATTTTTCACTTCTGGTGTTTGAACAGTTTAAGCAGTTCACAGTAAGCCTACTCTGACTTTGGCACTATCTAGCTAAATGGGATCAGTTCTAGTGCTTAGAGCAGAACACAGATTCGACGATTCTCTTAAAAGCATTTCTTCATAGTCATCAAACTTTGGTAGTGACAATTGACCCYAAAGAAAGAACTTGAAAAGTGGTTATAAAAGTACTTGAATGCTTCAAGAGATCACTTGAGGAGCAAAGCCATGCTTCAAGGCTTTCTGCTAAAAACAAGACAGCAGAATGAAGAATATGGACAGCATGGAAGAATATGGACAGCATGGGAGAATATGGACAGATAAGATAATTCTGCTTGCTTCAAAAGACTTGGAAGTGTGGTACTGTCACCTCAGAATGCTAAGACTTTCTGATACTGAAAGAGTAGCAGCTGGTGTGTCGTCCACATTAATTAGATGCTACTTACCAATTTGAAATTACTCCCATGCCTCATAGGCTCACATATATAAAGTGGAAAGCATATGTGCAGTTGATTTTAACTGTAGTGTTTCACAAGGAAGTGGTCAATATATCAGTGTTTCCCTGACCCACTGAAAAATTAGCTCTTCTGAATTCACTGTGTGCATTTGGCTTTTTCTTCTGAAAAGTATCCCCTTGTGTGACAGTGGAAGATAATCAATATAGCTACTTGATACCAATGTGTCTTTGATTTTTATTACACTTCACAGCCTTCATATGGAACACCAACTAGTGCTTTTTGACTATTATCCCATTTTTCTTATGTCAATGTGGTTTAATCATCTGGAACAGCCTGATGACCAATACCCAAAGTAATTTCTCAATGTCACTTTGCATAGAAGACCCAAATCATCTATTCSGTTTCAGAGTTAACCCATGGGAAATGGAAAAGTTGGAACTAAACATTGCGAGAAAGTGCTACTTTTGCAGTAAGGCTGTAATCAGACTTGAGTTTTCTGGWGTTAACCTCCCATGGACATGCTGTGGAACTGGGTGTGCTCCATGAATTCAACTTGTCCTGACCCTTACAGTGCTGCAGTTACCCAGCTCACCTTGWGTAATTGCTCAGGTCACACTGCAGGCATGGTAATGACACTGATGAAAYGCACTATGGGTGTATGGCAGTGTTACATGTATAGCTTGGGGTGGTCCCTTTTGATGAGAGTATTGTCATTAAGTAATTTAAATATAATGTGGCTTTAGGGTCTTTGTCTGATACTGAATGTACATTGGGAGCCTTTTACTTTTTTTTTTGTAACATCAACTAACTTTCTGAGTCACTGTTTGACAAGACAGAGGTCAAGCAGTGGTGAAACCCTGTGTCTTCGTAGGAGGAAAGATTGGATGTGAATGATATCTACATCCTTTTTCTTTTGTTTTTTGCCATTCTATGGGAAATGTCATCAAATCTCATGACTAAAACAGTTCTCGGTTGTGTCTTGTCCCATCTTGTCTCAGTTGTGTAAGAGAGGTGGGTTTTCTTGAATGTATTGACAAGTTAAGGAAAAAAGTATTTTAGCATCTAGACTTTCATAATCATTTCATCATAGGTTATGATATAAACCAGACCATGTTTGAAGAGCTTGGGAGATGAAAAGGCAGTGTGTGATGTAGTTCAGGATGGAGATATGCAAATCTAATGAAGTATCTCTAGATAAATGGGTGTGATAGAAAAGACATTGTCACAGGAAAAATCTTGAGCAAATTTTATAAGAACTATATTTTAAGATGAAATAACTACTTCAGACTGAAATTTTTCATTACTAGAGGCCTATTGTAAATGGATGAGGCTTTATTTATGAATCTTTATAGGAGCTCTTAATTGAATTTAAGGTTCCTTTGAAAAAAGAAAAATATTTTGGCTAAAGTAGATGCCTTTACTTAACAATTGAAATAAAACCAATCTGAAATAGGATTGATTTTGAGTCTTGGGATTTATTGCGAGGCACTCAGACTCATTGTCTGAGAATAATGGGCAGTAATTGCATAAAATAATGAGCCTATGGTCAGTGTTTTTAATATCACATTATTGTAGTGTGTCAAATGATATGAATTTCCAAGATTTACTTTCCCCTGTCTCTTAGCTAATCAGAAGGATGGTCTCCATGGCACTGAAAAATTGTTGGTGCAGTCCATTTCCTGTTACATTTTATCAAGTCACTTAACTGACATTATTTTCGTTCTATTAGATTTTCTATTAGCTCAATTACCACAGTATTTTAAACTTATGGTTTGAACAGATAAGGGAAAATTATGTAAGGTAGTAATGATCAGGAATAAAATCATTACTAATCACTAGGGTTTCRTTTATAGGGGTAATGCTTTAAGCAAAAAGTATTTGTGTGCATTTCCAGCTAGGTTCACGTATTTGCAGTTCAAGTTCTGATGTTTATCTCATACGTAGATCATAGAATAGTTTTGTTTGGAARGGAYCTTTAAAGGTCATATAGATCAATTTGCCCTGCAATGGGCAGGGACATCTTCAACAGGCTCAGGTTGCTCTGAGCCCTGTTCAACCTGACTGTGAATGAAGGTTATTCTAGCTTGATCCAGCATTCTAAGTTATCAGAATCAAACCTTGGCTGGACATAAATTTAAAAATAGTATTGTAACTGCCTGTCTGCTTTCTTGAACTGGAGTTTTACATTGCCACATTTAGTCCCATTCACTTGAGTCCAYAGTGTGGACTTCCCAACCACAGGCAAATCAGTGAGCTGTTGTTGCAGCCCTACAGACATGGGAAAACACTTGCTTTGACACTGCTCTTAAAAATGGTCAGGATCCCATGGGGCCATTTCCTATAAGCACAACCCACCCAACCTACCTTGGCTGRTGTGTTACTAAACTACATTTACAGCACTTCAAATACCCTGCCCAGGTCTAATCTTGCCTCCTTTGAACTGTCTTGGCTGGAACAGAAAATAGCTGCAGAAGGCAGAGAAAGCACTGTCTGTGATATGAGGGGAATTACTGGGAAATGTGTGAAGACCTTTTATTCATGCAGTCTTCTGTAACACCATGAACTGAGAACTGTTACTGTGCTGATGTTCCTGTACAATAATGAGTGATCCAGGCGAGTGCCTGGAGTGCCAGACCTTGATTTAAGATTTTTAAATTTTTTTTTTCCTACATGGGATTTCCATGACACCTTTTTGATGAGCCTCAGAATCGCTCTTTAAAGGGAGCCTTTGGGACAGGGCAGTTACTGAGAAGGCTTGSAGTACAGCACACCTTACTTGGTCAGGTGCTGCTTAGTGTATCTTGTCCTGGTATAGCTCTGCTCAAGGCCTCCCAGGAGCTGTTTTCTTCTGTCCCACAATCACAGAATATGCTAAATTGGAAGGGACTCACAAGGATTGTAATGTCAGACTCTTAACCCTACACAGAACAGCCCCAAGAGTCATAGCATGTTGCTGAGAGCATTTTTTTAAGTCTGGAACTTCATCACATTGGTGTAGYGTGGCTGTGACCACTTYCCTGAGGAGCYTGTTCCAATGCCCAGCCACCCTCTGGGTGAAAAACTTTTTCCTGATATCCAGTTTAAACCTCCCCTGACCCAACTTCAGGCCATTCCCTTGAGTGTCGTCACTGGACACCAGAGAGAAGAGATCAGTGCCTGTCCCTTCCTCTTCCCCTCATGAGGAAATTGTAGACTCCCCTCAGTATTTTCTTCCTCAGGCTCAACAGGCCAAGTGACTTCAGTTGCTCTTCATATGGTGTCCCTCAAGGCCCTTCCAATCCTGTCCTGAACAATTGCTGGTATCCCACCTGAGAGGCATGAGGATGGGTTTCACCRTTGTTGCTGGCCTTAAACTGTTTGGCCTTGCTCTGTGCTCCCCTTTACCTCTAGAGGCAGCTCTCTCTATGTTACCCCATCCTCTAGTCACCTCCCCTTAGACACATCCCCTTTTTGTCCTTCATCACCAAGACAATTCTTAAAACAGCAAGGAGCAGGAGAGGGCATGGAAAAYGACCACAGAAGGCAAGGAAGACCATAAATCGCTGTGTCATTTAGTGAACAGCATAGTTTTCCAGGCCATTTTTATATTTTTCTAGATCTCTGTGTAAATACACTGTGTATGTGTATATTTCTGGTAAGATGTGCTAAAAACTTTTATATCTTTTTTCAATGTTCTTGGTKTAAAGTGGGAAGGAAATTTGTCAGCATGAATAAGTAACCCTGTGTATATTGGTGTATACTGGTGATTCACAAAATTGGAATGTTGAGATGTGTTAATGATTTGGGTAGTTATCAAAATACGGAGCAGAAGTAATGGGACTAACAATAMAATAAAGCAACATGAATTGATCAGCTGATTCTATTGAAAACTTTCCTGGGATGCCCTGCTGTTTGAAGGCTGTCTGAAGATGTATCCTAACTGACCAGAARAATATTCTCTGTGCATGTGTTTGGATAGAGCTCTGTAAAATGTAAGACCTGGTTCTCTCTGTCTGAGTAAGCTCTTGATGGAGGCAGAGCTAAGTGACTGCGGAGGGCAGGCAGAGGGTTGTGCACKGCTCAGCTTCCTCAAAGAAATTAAGAGTTGTTAAAATAAAGGGGTGAAGGGCAATGTGTGGTAACTGCCAGGGAGGTTTGAGCTTGGGCCTGATTGCAGCTGGAAAGTTTTGTCAGTACAATAAAAGTTCTGTGGATGGAACATTGTCTTTCCAAAGGAAGAGTACAGATGGCTGAGGTGATAACTATAGCTCAAGCTAAATGGAGATTGAAGGTAAGCTATACTCAGTTGTCCATTCTTCCTATTCCTATAGTGGTGCTTATAAACTGATTTATAAACAGCTAGGAGATTGCTGGTTTGAAATTTAAGAGCCTGCAATGTTCTTAAAAACATTGTGCTATCTAGCAATCAATGTCTGTATTTCTCAAGGGCTCCATGAATCCCGGTGAAAATTTCGAACTTAGAACTCCAAAGTATAAGACTTAACAGAGCTGTTGTCATCATGTATCTGTCAGGATGTTCCTACTTGAACTCTTGGCACAATAAGCATGTCAAAAGAAGAAAAATTGCTGCCTTGCAACAAAGGCACTAGAAGAAATACATCAAGCAAAAAGGCTGGCTTTTTATGACAGCTGCTTTTAATAGCAACTATTAACTTGGTATAGATTAAGTCATGTTTACAAAAAGAAAAGTAAGTTCTGCTTTTTAAAGAGCAAGAGAAYAGATAGTGCTTTATGATTATGACCACAGGGTATGATTCAGCATCACATTGCAACCTTAAGCACAGTTGCCTTGGTTGCTTCTGTAATTCCCCTGTCTTGCCTCACTGTCTCTTTYAGGTGGCTTTGCTTTTCTTCTATTAGAGAAAGCAGTTCACAACAGTCATATTAATTGGTTTAGTAGTCACTGTWAAGGTATAAGCAGGGCTGGAAGAGCAGATTCTTGCCTTTTGCAGTTCATCACTGTACGTTTCTAGTTGTTTTCCCTAGATCTAACAACTGACTCATATAATTTTTCCATGTTTTGCCATTCACATGTTTCTCCTACAGCTAACCTCTTCCCCAGTATCCCCAGCTGAGAGCTGAACTATTGCTCATGCTGCAGCAGGGAGCTGCCAAACAAATAGTAGAGCTTGAAGAACTAAAGTGCTTTGGTTCTTTATTAACTTTATAGACTTATTAACAGCATTAAAATGTTGTTGTATCTATACAATGTGTATCTTGGTAAGCAAGCATTTTAATTTTTTTATGCTTCTGTGAACCAGTTACTTCAGCTGTGTAAATGTCAGCATTCTTGAAGTTGCTCTGTGGACTGGAAAGTTTCCCCTCACCCCCAYTTGTACATAGA
Organism: Malurus melanocephalus; assembly: GCF_030028575.1. Lineage (NCBI taxonomy): Eukaryota > Metazoa > Chordata > Aves > Passeriformes > Maluridae > Malurus > Malurus melanocephalus. The sequence continues at coordinate 1,354,903 of NW_026623396.1, forward strand.
AAAGTAACTGAACCAGAGATCTTCATTTAAGCTTCAGGTGGACAGGACATACATGCACTAGGATTCAGTTAACTTAGTTTACTTCCTGACGTTGTAGGAARTCCAGATGTTTTGCTGCTTGAGCTGCTGTTYAGAATGAAGATCCTCCTGGTACTCRCCCCTTAAGGCAYCGTGGTGTAGCAAGAGCTATTTCCTACAGTGTTCTAGCAAAACAGGTGTGAAAGGACAAATGAATGTACTAAGTGAATGACTCTGCTATATCTGTCTTATTTTTAGACTGAAAATTTGTTCCACTTGAGTCAAAGGGGTTGGCTCCAAAGACTGGTTACAAAGATGCTATTATAATTTTACTAGGGCCAGGCTCATGGTGGCCTCAGAGGTATTCTGGCTGAATGAATTTGGAGTTTGTTTTGGATTATCCAAAATCCACAATTTTGAATGGGTCACTGTGTTACAGTTTCAACAAATGTAAAAGGGAAATTTGATGGATATGTGAAATGAGGGTTTTTTTCCCTGCCTATATCAAGAATTCAAAAGTCAAGAAAGGAAAAAAAATGAATCATTTAAGGAGAAAAATGCCTTCAGAAGTATATATTAATCTGCTTGAATCCAAACATTCTTTGTAAGATACATTGTTAATTCCTAAAAAAACCCTGGGTGTCAATGAACTTACAAAAAGCTCTGCATTCTAGTTGTTTTTATTTAGTTCAGTTATTTTCCTCACCACATGGACTTTGATTTCTTGATTTACCATTTCTCCATACCTAAAAAAAAAAAAAATTAAGCTCCACACTCTTGCTTTAGGGCTCTCTGTTTTATTTCCAAAAACTTGGTGTTTCAGATATAAATACCAATGCAATAYGCAATTGGTTGACAAATACTTAGAACTGAAGATTTTAGAAGTGTTTCTGTCATTTGCAGTTCATATATAAACTCCCAAGTTTGTTTCTATTTTATATTGACATTTTGCCTTTAAACATACTAGGTTTAATTACTGGACTAGACTTTTAACAAAGTAGAGTTTCAGCTGAAATGAACTCGTGCCTTATCAGAGCAGCTGTTTGCTAATGACCGTGAAGAGTCTCAGCTGAGTGCCTGCCAATTATCTTGATAGTAGCATGAKAAGATATATATAAAGCCTTGCCAATAATCATATAGCTTTGCTGGTTTTTTTTTTTTTCTACTTACTTGAGGAGGTGGTACTTGGAGTGCTGACTCCTTTAGGGACCCCTACATCACACCTTCTCTCCTCCTGACCCACCTCTCCTTTCAAGTCTCATCAGCCTTCCTGTCACCTGCTGTGAAACCACTACAGTGGCCTTCTGTGATGTGGCTACTTGCCCGGGTTCTGATCTGCTTCTGAGCAGCACCAGCCAGGAAAGGGAAAAGAGGAATTAAGGCTAGTGTAACTTTACAACCATTCTTTTCTTGCTTTCAGCCCTTTAGTCTGAGTTGTGGGGGTCAAGTGARTGTATTATGGAATTTCWCAGGTGTGAGTAGATTTAGCTGAAGAGTTTCCTCTTGTGTTGAGTTCCTCTGTGCTRTAGCTGTACRTCTGCTATTCTGAATGTGGTTTAGAGGAACGGAAGACAACATCCTGACTGACAGACATTGAGTCATGATMAGTTGCATCRTGCCAGCATGAAAAGGTTYGCACTATAGATTTTAGCTTTCTCTTTTAAGAGTAGTAAATATTCTTTTTTTTTTTTTAAATTGAGGGGCAATTACATTTTGAAACCATGTTCTGGTGTAGATGTGGGCGAAGGTGGGCAGGTTTAAGCGTATCAGGGCTTTCCAAGAAATAATAAAGGCATACCAACTTKTGATACTGGGCTTGAATTCTTTCCTTAGTGAAAGTGTAAAATTTATTTCAGTATTTTAAGGCTAATRAGGCTTGAATGTTTCACTATTATTTTCTGAAGTTTCACCACAAACTTGTTTCAAATTAGAGGTTTGAAACCAATTTAATGTGTTTTGCTTTTTAATATCTCTTCATGGAAGAGAATGTGAATCAGAAGTTACAGCAGAGGCCTGGAAATTAGTAGGTATTTCTACAGACGTATAGGTTTAAAACACTTGCATGTTTAGAGCATGCTTAGCTAGAGAAAAACTTCATGGATTGAAGCTTCTTGGCTTTTGCTCTCATTGTCCTGGCTGAGATCCACAGAAATGACCACAAAAGATGCAGAAAAAAGAATATATTTTCATTTGCCTCCAAACTAAGCAGGCTGCCAGTTGAATACAGAGGTGGCTATGTGTTAGAAGGGGAAAATTTGGTTTTTATGTCACTTCTGAAATAAGTGATTCTTTTTGTTTGTTTTTCCTTCTCTCGCCCTGCATGCCATTTGGGGCTGGAGCAGGAAGCAGGAGGTGTACTTTCACAGTCCCCCTCCATACAGGAAAAAGTGCCAAGGTGCTCTTGCTCAGGGTTATGCATGAGCCATGCATAATCGTCCTGATGCACACTTCTGTTTAGATGCTAAATGTTGGGTCATTTTTTATGTGCTGTAGAATTCCCATGTGACTTGCACAAGGTCACTCTGCAGGCCAGGARCTATTAGGAGTAAGAGCAGTGTATTCTGATACTTTGAGAGTAGAAGATCAGACTGTGTCCCCAGAATGTGCAGTCGAGGGGGACTTCATTCCGACCACAGCATACATGGCACGGACTGAGCYTGCCTTCGCAGCCTCTCTCAGGAGCTTTAGGGTGGTCATTGTGATTATTCAATATAACATTTTCTCACTCTCAGCTGTTAATTGTCCCACCAGGATCTGATAACTCTATTGATATCAACAGACATTAATATAGGGCATCTCTCATAATTCTGTTTAAGAGAGTTAAAAAAAATAAACAGTGCTAGGGCAAACTTCTGAAAATAAACTGGGCTTGGCACAGGAATTACTGATGAATGAAGCTCCTTTTATTTTGAGGGGAGTGAACACTTKCAGTCTGTTTTCATTTTAATGGAAACATTTTTTGTCAGCCTGCCAATTCAAAATAAAGTTAGCAAAACAAACCTAAAAATAGTTAAGGTGTAGTACAGCTAGGAAATTGTGAAAGTAGTGAGTGAGCTAAAGCTAAATACCATATTTTGCCCATAGCTGAGCACTTTATATGTCTAAAAAATAGATATATAAATAGTGAAATATGACCCAAAAGCTCAATGATTTGTTGGACATAGATAAGTAATTGACTGAATTTCAGGTAAATCCAGATCCAAGTATTAGCCTTCTTAAGAAATAGCTTTAACTTCTRAAAATCTTTTTCTGGTTATAAATTGTTGAAAACTGAATCTGCCTAGGAGTTGAAATGGAMAAGTTACATCAGGAAGGCAAACTTGTAAATATTCAGCTTCTCTACCATGAGACGTCAAAATTAGACACATGGAAAATGAGATGATTTTACTTCAGAAGAGAAAATTAAATAAMTCAAGCTCACTCCTGAAAACACCTAGCACTGAATGCTTAAGATATTTTAGTGCTCATAGTAAATGCATTAAAATATTATATACTTTGGGACACTTTCATGACTTGTGGCTGGTCACTTCCTTCTATTTGATTATACAGTACATGAGGTTTAATTTTCAGGGTTTTAATAAAGAATAGTGTCTTTATTCTCTGCTGCTAAAAAAAAAATCAGATTTTTATTTCTCTAGCTTTTAAAATCAGTATTTTTAAATAACCATGTAAGACAGAGCTTGTGAATCTCCAGATCAAGAATGTTTTCAGACTCTGCTTCTTAATWCTACTGGTGGCTTATGCAGCAGAAGAAAACCTGGACCAGGGACTCTATTAGCAAAATAATGAAATCTGCAAATTTCAAAATCTGATGTCTCTTACTGTAGATTTTTAAAGCTCCTTATCCTTCCTCAGGCTGATTTTAAGCCCAGAGCTTGTGGACTGTAGGTGAGTTCAGTTTAATCACTTGCTAACTGAAGGCAGACAGGGAGAATAAGGAGTAACTTGGGTGCTGTGGGGCCTTTAGGAGATGCTGAGAAAAGAAAATGTGACTTCATTGTCCAAGAAGTAAAGGTCTTGGTTATTTGCAGTGGCAGTTTAAGTCTCACAATATCCTTTGTGATCCGTACAGCAAATACTGTTTATTTGGTAGAATTACTTGTTTGAGGTTCCATCACCAGTTAACAAAACACCAAGAGAACACCAAGCTGAACTTTTAACCTTTCTGAACAAGCAGTCTCCACCAATGGCAGCATCAACACTGAGATAAGGCAATAGCTGCCTTACCTCTTCCTTTAGTTCTCTATTATATTACTTCTTTCTCTTCCTTATTGCTTCTATAGATTATGGGAAATAAAGAATTAGTGTTTATTGCTCCAATATCTCTAGTGATTCCTGTTTCTCACATAATTGCAAATAAGCTCAATTAGTAGGAGGTAGGCCAAGATGAGAATGATGCTAAGGAGTCTGTGTTGTGGGAAGTCTCCCCTAATTTGGAAGAAAATGGCTGAAGCAGTGCATGGCAATAACAAGTGTATTAAAAAATCTGCTTAGATTGGAATGTTTTCTTTTCTACACGTTCAGTTCTTCAGAAAATTATTTCCRTAAGTATGAACAGACATTTTGTTTTCCTGGGCAAATATAGAAAGTCAGATACAGGGTAAGGTTCAGACCTGATGCCAACAATGTCTCCAGATTCTGGATACTTAGTAAACTGACAGTATTTAACCCATAACCTAGAAGGAATTTTTTTTCTTAAGCCTACAGTCAAGTTGTTAAAGGTAAACTGAAAACCTCACCACTCTCATTGCATGACATCTGCAAGTTGAAAGGGATACCGTTCTGGGAATCTGTGGTACAATCCTGTCAAAGCTTAAAACTTTGTTTTTGAAGAACCATTTGAAGGGAAAGGAGGAGGTTGGAAGGCAGCAGTGAGATCACTGAGATTGTGGGGRGTTTTTGTGTCCAAACTGGTGAAAAGATACTATTGGAAGTTACTAGCACTGTTTTGCGTGCAGATGGCATCAGTGTTAGCTGTCTTCTAAATATTTGCATCTGCTAGTGCTGAGAAGCTGTGCTTCATCCCTCTCTTGTCTTAAACTGCCATTTCAAATGCTGTTAAAAGACCAAGAGTGGTCAGCAGAAATAACTTGATTATTTTTTAATGAAACAGATTTTTATTTCAAATCTAAGTTTTATACAGTTGTATATRCACCATAAAATTAAGGCCAAGTAATTTATTCAGTGAGGACTGTGATTAAAATTTGCATTGCAGATTAACACAAACCAGTTCAACCTTTTTTTAAAGCTGAAAATGACTGTGCACCTTTATTGCTGTACTATTTGGGCTGTTTGATAGGATCATGTGAAGAATCAAATTACTTTCTTCCAGGTGAAGGTGGGGGAAGCAACCAGCAAGGAGAATAATTTCCTTTAACTAGCTCCTTCCAGCCCAGCCTCTAGCAGCCCTGCAGCTTGTATTCTGCCTTTTGTTAGCCATTTTCATTGAGACTGAAATCTRCATTCTTTATTATGAGATGTTTCAAGTTCTGTATGAATAAAGGAAATTGCCAAAACTGGGGGTCCTTGGTCTGTGGTGTGGCTGGATCAGGTGACCGGTCTTAGGCTGGTTCTGGTGGCTCCCCTTCCTCAGAGTAAGATAATTATTAATTAAATAATTTTCATACTTTGTTGAATCCTATTGCTAATGTGTATGTTCTTTTCATTATTTTAGGAAATCTATCAGTGGTGTGGCTCATCATGCAATAAATACGAGCGGCTGAAGGCTACTCAGGTTGCTGTTGGCATTCGGGACAATGAACGAAATGGAAGGTCTAAATTAATTACTGTGGAAGAAGGGAGTGAACCAGACCGGCTCATAGAGGTATTGTAACGTGCAAACCAATTGCTGCCATAGCTGTGAATAAAAAGTTTTTACACCTGGGGARCAAAATCGGATTGGGCTGATGCCCAGAAGACAGACTTAGACTATGGTAGGGTTTATACCTTTTCCTTCCTTACTTATCCAAGCAGTGTTAAGTTAATTGGGTATTAGAGTCTGAGATAATTAATCATCTGAGAATGCTTTTACAAGAACTAAATGTTTGCTCTATTGAGTTGGCTGCACAGTGATTGAATTAACAGCATGACCCATACCTGAAGCACACTATGCTCTGTGCAAGGAACGAGCATTGAGCTGGAACAGCACCCAGCAAGGAAGGACATAGAATTACTGTCTAGAAAGTAAAAAAATGTAGTAAATTGCATGTTAATGCAGGGAGCCAAGCACACTGCTTTGCATACTGCTGCTTCTATTTCAAGATTGTATGCACCTGTCCTCTAGAAATCCCAGTGAGTCCCTTCCTTGTATGTTTAGAAGGTTTAACTATTTACTTAAAATCCTCTGATTTCAGATTTCATAACTGAGCTAATCAAAGTAGAGTGGGGGGAAAAAAMCCCAATTTATGGATTTTTCAGATCTTAAAAAATTAACAAACACTTATGAGTRGTTGCAGGCCACATACTAATTAAAGCATTGTCACTTTTCATTTGGGTTCTAAATTAAGCTTTTCCATTCCTTCTGTAAAAAGAAGGAGGAGGGAAGCAGGGTCACAAAGCAGTCCTTCAATAAAGTGGAATATGTACAGCTAGGAGATTGTCTTGTACTCCAGATTAACTTCAGGAAGGAAAGCTAATGGTGCATTCAGGTGTGCCTTTGTTTTTTGTAGTGTTTGCATTCAGTGTGGTCATATGTGRCATAACTAGTTACTGCCTGAGCAGCAAAGCAGGTGCTGAGCCACCAGCCCATGGCCCTGCTGGCTCTGGTGACCCCTTTGGATGGTCTCTCCATTTGCTTGCAAAGGCCTTCTTTTTGTGGGTGTGAGTACAGACTTGGCTGTGCTCAGAAGTTGGGGAGGTGGCACCCAGTGTACTGTAAATTTTTGAAGAGGGGGAAAAAAAGCAATTAAACAATTTTCTATGTCTTTTTACTTCCTTGTACAGACTTTCCACACTGACTCTGATATGTCACATGTTTTACACCCATAACTCTTTTGAAAAGAGCACAGGTTGACAATTAGAGCACACTCTCCTGCTCCTGATTTGAATCACAGCATTGAGTTGTATCCTGCTGGCAGCTGTGGCTGGATGGCACCAACACCTTGCTGGCACAGTCCCCGGACCACAGCTGCTACTGCCAAGCCCATTCTGGGGCTACCACTGGAGGCTGTGYCTGGGGCTTCTGATAAACTCATGTGTGAGTTGGGAGTATTGATCAGAGCAGCTGCCTTTGCTCCTCTTGTCTGGCTATGGTGCAGATGCAGATGAGTTGGACTTCCATGCTTCCCCAGTGAGCTGCGGGGCTGGCTAGTGGGAGCCTGGCTGCCTCCCCACCCCCTCTTGTGCCCTCCATAGGCTCTGAGGGGCAGGAATATGCTGCCCTGGCCCCTGCATCTGTTGGCCAGACTTCCATTTGTGTGCAACTGTTGTTTTGTAGCAACCTTGACACATGATTAAGAGCAGGAAAACACCAAGGTTGCATTTTGATCCTGTAGTGCATTGTTATTGTATAAGGGAATAAATCTTYTCTTCACTTGCACAGCAGTGTATGAAGAAGTTTCTGCTTTTCCTTTCAGATTGTAAATATAGAGGAAACAAAAAWGGRTAGTTCAGTGCAATTAAATTCATTMCTTTTATCACCTYCCCTCACCAATTTGAGTGACTGTGTCTGTAGTCAGGGTTTACCTTCCAGCCTGCATTGTGCTAGGCTGCTGTTGGAAGTGCTGCTTCCATAACAGGGTCTGCAGCTCAGCTGTGTCTGTCCCCATCCAAGATCTGAAATGTGTTGCTAATAAGCCAGGAGGGTATTTAAACTCACAAACATATAAAACCTATTAATCCTTATTCCTGCCTGTATCCAGTTCCCGGTGCTCTTTGTTTGGACTTCTCACACAAAATTGTCTCTTAACTTGCTGTCATACTCCCCTGGGCTAACTGCTAACATTGTGTTTGTTTCTTCCCTCCACATCAGGAAGGGTGGATTTTTGGCATCTCCAGCTTTTTTAGAAAAAGGTTGATTTATTTGCTAGGGAAAAGGATTACATACTTTAGATATTCATTTTGTCATCCAGTATGCCACTGAAATCAGAATGAGATTTTCTAAAATTATCTCCTCTGAAAAATATCAAGAATGATTKTCTTTCCTGTGAGCTGGAAATCTGCTTCCCTATCAGTGGCCAAAGTTGCTCATGCACTGCCTGTAGAAGCTTCAGGCAGCCGCTGGCATACCCACCATGAGTACCAGCAGAAGGAACCAACAGTAATCTTACTCCTGCTCCATAAGCAGAGTCGTGACTCTCAACCAGAAAAGCAAGACTTCAGTGCCTGCCACTTCCCACCATGGAGCTAACCCTGCCACACTTCTGTCCTTGTATAGGATTAGCAGAGGCAGCAGTGCTGTGATGAGGTGGAGTTTCCTGGCCAACCCACTTTCCTGCTGGGTGCTGTGGTGCTGTGAGTTAGGTGAACTTGTCTGACAAGGGCAGTTACCTGTTCCTAACTACCATTTTTAGCATGAACTGGGAGCAGGCTTCACTGCTTGAATTTGCCCATGGGAAATAACTGTCTGGAGCTGCTGTAGGACTGGATCAATTGATGTGGCAGACTGGCAAGATACAGCTTGCTCGTCCTGGGAAAGGAGAATTACTAGAAGTTGAGTATGTGAGTAGTTTTGACAGCAGCAAGCTCTTTTTCGTCTGTTGTAGCGACCACAGGCAACTTGGGAACACAGAGAGACCATCCTGTGCWTGCACTCAGGAAACAGTGTGTCTGGAAAGCTCAGACCTGCAGTAGATGCACATAAATTCTCATTAAATGCTTCAGGAATTTGACTGTGAAGTTGAGACAGAAGCTTTTTGTGCAAACACATCAAAGATATTTATGTATCTGGCTTCACTTCCATGTTTGCATTTTAGGTGAGGTACTGACTGGCAAGTTTAAATAAGCAGTCACATATAGGGTTGATCCCTTGGAAAATTAAAAAATAAACAGACTACCTTGGACAAATTGCTGGTGTAGCRGAACATAATAAAATTCACGTGATGCCAACTCTTCTCTGATTACCCATTCTGCTGAATTTTAGCCCTGAATGCTCAAACTGTGTTGCAAGAATTTTTTTTACCTTTGTGGGACCAATCCAAAAACAGGTCTTAGCAAGGCTTGGGTCTGKTTGGTAGCTGTAGAGCGACCTTGTTAGGATTAGAGCTACCTACACTTCTTTTTGTTCAAGAAGGAAGACTAAATACATGATTTCAAACATAGCCTAGGACCAGAAACTTCTAATGTCAGTTGCTAGCCCTGTCTGCTCCCTAGGGCCCAGAAATGCAGGAAGCATAGAAATTCAGTTCTGAGTCACCCAAGGTAAAGATCTAAAGCATCCACTCCTCCATTCAAAGTGTACCAGTCACTTGATTTGGTATTAACTCTAGCGATGAAGTAGAGGGGAGGAGAAAGTCTATTTGTTTTCCTCTATTTGTGTAATTTTAAATATTAGACACTCTAAAATATTTTTATGTTGATAGTAGTTTTTTGTCATCATCTCACTGTGATACATTTTAAATATGTTGGGCAGCAGTGTCAGTCTGTAGGGTATAAGAGCCAATGAAAAAGTAGGATAGACTGAGTTTCACCTAAACTAAGTGTTGAGCCTGTGTCTGCCCCTTCTGCTTAATAATATCATGTTCAACTAACACTTTTCAAGCAGGTTGTTTCCTCTGAGCCTGTCTGATTTACAGAACTGCTTTATTATTCCCCTACARATTGCTCCCTTAAGATTGCAGCTCTTGGTACCATATGATTGCTGTTGGTTTTACTACTGAGRCTTTTGTTGTATTTTTGTGAATATTTTTGATGCTCATGATTGAAAACAATGAAACTTGAGAAATGTGACAGCTGAGGTCTAAAACCACAAGTAAATGAATCATCATTTTAGTATGTATCTGTGAAATCACTCCTCTTCCTTTAAACAGAAAGCTCCACAACTTCTATTTAKTCAGCATTTGCAGTTGTGCACATGGTTTTGTTAGCAATTCTAGTGCCCTTACAACAGGTGAGTCCAAAACTCATAAAATACTTGTGTAAAGATTCAGCCAGTGTAAATACTAAGCAACAAGGGGAACCTCTTCCTTCTTTCTGATAAAGCAGCCTTTCTCCTCCCTGCTTTTTCTTTAAAGCCCCTAAGCCATGCCTAATCAGGAGAATTCCTGCATGCCATTGTATTGAGTGCCGATTGTTTTTGCCTATGGTGTGAATAAATACTACGGGTGAATGGTCCAGTCATATTACAGCCATTACCTTTCTACCTTTGTAACTGGAAAAGGACTGGCAGCACTGTGCAGTGCTAACTCAGCCCTGTGGATAAAACCCTAAGTGCACTGATAATAAAGAGATTCCATTGCAAATGTGAGTTACAGAGGGTATTTCTCTAGACCCAAATAATGCAAACACGTTGAGAACATAAAGTTCCAGGAATCCTTAAATTAATTGTAGATTAATTAATTAGATCCTTAAATTAATTAATAGATCCGTAGCCCATWTGAATAGAAGAACAGAATCAGTCCTTATTAGATATAAGCCCTTAATTTTTTTTTTTTCTAAAGATAATACAAAGGACAGCGTGGAGCACAGTGAGATAGCAGTGAGATAGTGTGATTCGTAAGTGGGTGTGAGAGTGCAAGGACCTGTTTCTCTGAAGGAGTTGGGCAGGTTCCTGCAGTCTCTGGCCCTGTCACATGGATCATTACATAAGGCTGGAAGAGCAGCACGTRCCCCACTGAAGGTACCAGTTTGGTATCTGCTCCTTTCCCAGAGCCAGCAAGAGCAGGATCTGTCATCACAACTCCACAAAAGCTGCTCTTGCTGCTCTCAACATTTATATTTCTTCTTGTCCCCTTGCTTTTGGTTGTATTATGAGCTCAAGTCTTGCTAAGGGGAGGTTGTTTGTTTTGTATACAGACGAGTGGAGGAACAGTGAGACTGAGGGTGATGCAAGAGGAGGAAGAGGGGTAACTTCTTAGAATAATATTCTATTCTAACTTTTTTTTTGCGGGAAACAAGCTGCAGGCATTTGTTAGGGCTTAAACAGTTGCTTAATCATATACACACTTTAATGATATGTGTTCATAAGCTATGAATTGCATGTAACAGGGTCAAACCTGACCTGTTCACTACCAAAAAAATGCCCAATATGAAAACTAATTAAGTASTCCTATCTCTGGCTTTGGAAGTATGTAAACCAAAGTGAGCCTTTTATTATCTAAATTCAGTCAGCTGGAAAAATTAGACATGATTCCAGGGAATTTTGTGAAATAACTAGAAATTAATTTCAGTCCCACGTTAGAGGCACTATTGAAAGGAAAATAAAGGCATTGAGAGAGGGGTGGRGACAATGGAAGTTGTACCAGACCCCAGTGCAAAAACTCAGTAACACAGGCACACAGAGAAGTTAACTACATTTTCCTGAGAATGCAAAGACTTAAGAACGCTAATGCACAGAAAATAGCAGAGCTACTAGCTCTAGTTTCTATTAGTAGTTGCTTTGGCTACTTAAATGAACATATAGCTTTCTCAGGCTGCTTTAAAACAATGGGTCAAATTTATCCCTCAGGAACACGAATACACTTCTTCACTGGAATGATTTTGGATATATGCAGGTGCCAGCAAGGATTTGGRTCATGTAATTTTGAGCACTAAGTTTGTTGGATACAATTTAAAATAGTCCTGGAGAATAAACCTACAGGGGGAAAATCCTACACATGACTGTTCACCTTTCACAGCAACACCTGTTCAGTCTGAGGAGTGGCAGTTTACCAACAATTTTTTTTAATTAAACTTTATGATGGGTGTGAATGTGGATACAAAGTACAAAGCCCTTGCCCTGCAGGGTTCCAGTTTCAAGCTGTCAAAAGCAAGACTCCTGTTTTCTTTGTAGTGACTGAGCCTATCTCCTTCATTAAGGAAAGGCCCTTTGTTGATGCAAATTTGCATTTAAATTACTGAATTGCACAACCTGAACTCAGTCAAAACACGAATGGCCTGGATTCCAGTACAGCTTATCTGCTTTGCACCAGCTGAGCATTTGGCCCAGCGTTTTCCCCAGACCCAGGTAGAAAACGAAGAGGGGTTTTKCCAGAGAATGGCAGAGGCTGGTGAGGAGTAATATCTCTTAACATTGGGAGTTACCCATAATATTATTCAAGCTGCAGTTTTCAGTCTTGGCTGCCTGAAGCCAGGTGCTTAAATGAGAGAGAACTGAACTGGAGCTGCAGGTGGCAAACATCTGAAAGCCAGGCACCTAATTAAATCTCTAAATACAAATTTCAGTGCCGGCATTCAAAATTTTAATTTCAGAAAATAAAACTTCAGTTTTACCATACTGCATGGCATGAGCTAAATTCTTTATGAACACCTCTGCTAGTAGATGTTTGAAAACCTACTTTCTTATGCTAGGAAAGTTGTTTCCATACTGYATATTCTAGTGAATTTCTAAGATCCTAATGATTTTCTGGAAGTGCTTGTGGTCAAATTATAATGCGAATGAGAAAACCACTCATCTTTGTTATGTTTCTTTCTTTAGCAGCTGTAGTACTTGTAGGCTACAATGTAAGTCAATTATAATCTTATAATTACATGTTAGAATATTAATAGAGTTTGTAATGGCTTTTTTCCTTTCTGTGCTAGACTTTCAAGACATCTGTTGATGAAAAAGTACTATCATTTTCAGTTATTAAATGAGCATAATTAAGAGAAGGCCAARGACAAGAGTTGTTAGCACTTATCTCTACGTGGGGTTGTTAGCTCTTATTTCAAGGTACTTTTCTCGCAACAGGGAAATTTCATGGAGAAGACTACAAAGGGTAGATTTTCTTTGCTGTATAGAAAGCTCGGCAGAGAGTCTCTTCCTGGAATCCTGCATCTCCCTAACAGAAATACACCTTAAAGGGATATGTATATATTTTATTTCCTTTTTTTTTTTTTTTTCTTCAGGTCTGTCTCTTCCCAGCCTCTTGCAGAGCAACTGGCATCTGTGTGCAGGGTTGCCTTTGAGTTTTCTTAAGTGGGAGTTGTGCAGTGGAGGAAGGGCTCAGGGAGAAAAACTTCGTAGGTTATTTTCTTGGGTTTTTTTTTAAAGAACTCTGCCTGTGCACAGATTGCTGTTCCCTGTCCAGGTCATGTAAAACTGGAATAAGAGTCCTCTCACATTTGGGCAAGAGTGAAGCACAGTTGCATGGAAGAAAGCATCCCATGTGTTGTGAGATCAATTTGGTGTTTTCACCATCATTGAGTGTGATGCTGAAGAAATCTGTAAATGTAACTACTGCATTTACTGCAGAGCAGGTTGCAAGGGCCAGATCATCTTCTTATATACCTGCCTATGCCTTTTATACTACSTGGCTTCACCTGTAAAAAAGGTAGATTAAGATGGATTTAAATGCTGCAGTAATGAGTGCTGCAGCTTCTAACTCTTCAGAACTATAAATCATTAGCTGAACAATTTGGCYCCTTTACACAAAATTTGAGGAGATGTGTAGGGACTTAAAGGGCACCTAAACTAGCAGCAGGAAATTATTTTCAAAGAGCTGAGCAGTATATATCTCCTAGACAACCAGTGAAATGAACATACTTGCTCTCTGTCCTAATAAATATTTAATATATTTGAAGCATCAGCGGAAGCATTAGAGAAAAATCTATCACAGTGCTCTCTGAATTGCTTTCTTAACATTAGGATCTAAATCTGTGCTCTGTCTTAGACTGAAGAGTTTGGTGTCATACCAGAGAAGATGCCCTGGTTGTATGGGACTGGAAATGCTGAGCTTGTGAATACAGTCAGTGTTGCACTGCAGAAATACTCCAATGCTTTCAGTAGCTTTTYCCACCTTCCCATCTCATGGAATAAGGGCTGAAACATCTTGCTGCAGCACCTTCTCATCCTGATGCTGCTGTGTATCACGGCTGCCTGCTGCTCTTCCAGCTGCTGTGCATCCCATGGGAACACAGATTTTCTGACAGGGTCTCTGGTTGCCAGTCATGGGCTCCTGACTCCAGCTCAAGCTTCATGGAGTGTTTGCCATATTCCTCTTTTTATTTCCATGTTGGTATGGTCCAGCCTGCCACTGCCTTGGGACCATCCTGCGTGGTGGCACTACAAATGCCCAGCTACAAAACTGGAGGCACTTAAGGAATGAAAAGCTGAGRGTTCAGTGGATTTTATCAGATAAATATTCTTTATGTCTGAGGTTCCCTGTTGGCATTAGTTACTGATTTATTTCAATGTTATCCAACACATAAGTATGCGCTGTCATGCAGCACATAAGATATTTTATCCACAAGGCCTTCAAACAGAGATCTGCAAAGCTGCAAAGACTTCAGTGTGTGCTCAAATTTATGTTCTAATACGGCAGAAAAAATGGGCATCTCAAGTACATGTGCAGTTTTCTGCAGGATTTGGGTCTCATATTTAATACTACTGTTGATATCAGAGGACGATGTTAACAAAGGAGTGAGATTAAAAATTCAGGTAGCAAGGGTTAGTATAAATGCAAAAAAGATTTGGAAATGATTGCTTCATTTTTAATTATGCTACAGGTAGACAGATGCTGAGCATCTCAAATCTCTGAAGTTCATTCAGTGGCAGTAATGGTTACAAAAAGACTGCTGCATTTGAAGCTACTGCAATTCACCCTCCTGGTTTCTTTATTATGGGATCACTGTTCATCTTGGAGACATCCTAAAAGGCAAATATATGAAGAMAATGGAGGCTGGGGATTTCCTTACTTTGTGCACACCCAATCTCAGAATAAGTAACTAGCTTAAATACTGCCAGCGGTGCAGTCCCMGCAGGACAGAAGGCAGCCTGTTTTACCTCAGAGCCAAACTATCAAAAAAATCAAATTTGTACTCTCAAGACTGTTCTAGATACCTTTTTGTGAACATGTTACCTATGGCAAATTTAACAGAAGAGACAATTATTATTAGAGTATTGTTGTCRTGTGAGTAAAGGCTTTATATTCAGATTATACCAGACAGATATGCAAAGTTGCAAATATTTTATTAAATGCTGCCAAAGCCTAATGCCCTATTTTTAGGCAGTTAAGCATAGAGCTTTGAATAAAATTGTGATTTGCATTTAAAATTCCTGAGACAACARAAACTGGCTAAAAATGTAGGCCATAATTGATGCATCAAAAGTGCTATGAGCAGCTGATATATTTTGCTGTTTTATAGCAATCTGAATTCATACAGATTGGATTTAGACCTTAATGCCAGAAAGTCCTTTTGATAAATTGCATGGTAAACACCCAGAAATTAACAGCATGCCAGAACTATTTGTTAACAGAAACCATCCTTTTATCCACTTCTCAGTGCATTATGGCTGTTTCCATCTTCTTCCTCTGTTTAGGAGGGTGGGAGGTTATCTGCTCAAGGTAAGCATGTAATGAGATCTGTTGTTGCTGGAATTGCTAGGGAGAGGCAATTTCAGGCAGAAACCCTGGGAGCAGTTCAGTGAAAGAATAAGTTTTTCCTATTAGGAATGTAATTTTTTGTAAGACARTGAATATTTGTTCAAATTGATGGGAAGAGTTCCATGTTACAATAACCAGTAGAATAAGCCTGTTTGGTTATTCATAATCTGACCAGTGTCACAAGCCATTTTTTTGTCTGGCTCAGAATACCCTCAGCACTGGTATTGCTCTGGCAGAAGAATCGGTAACCCAGAACAATTAGAAATGAAGCTGTGGCCAGTTATTTCAGCAGGGAAGCCCTAAGGCCACCTTTGCCTCATGATCCTCTGTGCTGGTACCCAGGGTCAGCTGGGTGGTTACTAACCTCCATCATGTTTATCTCTTCCTCTCTCTGATGGATTTTGTTCCTTTTACTGGCTGCTCAARTACATATTTGAGAGAATATTTACTTCAGAGAGATGTTCCTTGTAATATTCTTTTCTGCTTTGAAGATTAATAAAAATCTAGGCCTTTATCTACCAAAGAGTTCATGCTGTGTCTGTTGTTCAGACCTGTTGTCCTGCACAGTGGTTTTATTCTGTCACAGCCTACATGTGTACCTTGATTTTGTGCAGCAGGATATGTTTGCTTATGTCAAAGGGTGCAATAAAGTAAATGATGAGCTACTACCCTGACTGTTTTCTAAAAGTATTAAGTCAGACAAATAAAATGTCAGGTMATTTAGACAGCTTTAAGCTATGTAAATTTCTTGCTTTTCTTTCAATTTCTTTCAGTGTATAAAGGTGGGAGTTTGAGTGGTCTTGAGATCTGACATTAGGGATCACGGCCACAACAAACAGTTCAGTTTCAGACCCAGAAACCTAACCCAAAGTGTGTGTACGAATAAGATAATCAAACACAGTGCTAGTGTACACAAGTTAAACTGTATAAAACYGGTTTTCTCTCCTAATTAACCTTCACCTGACATGTTCTTCAGGTTTTGTTTTCCTAGTTGGATTTTCAGCTTCACTGAACTCCTTAAACTTCTTGTTCCTATTAAATCAATATCAACTACTTTATGATGCAGAGCTGGCTTCACCAGTTATGAAGACAATATTTGCCAGATTTTTTTGATGACTTTATTTTAAATCATTTACCTTATCACATTCTTTTAGATTAAAAACTTTTTGTCTCTGATTTCTTCTATTTTTTTTAAGGGTGGAGTTTCACTTGTGAGTAAAAGTGTTGGCTCAATGTTTTGCACTTCTCTGAGGGGGTGTAGATATTYACAGAGAAGAGCTTGTGCACATGCAAATATGAAACAGGTTTTGCAGGCAGGATAAGTTACGTTACATTTACCAGAAGAGTGAACTTGGGCAATTGTAGAGGAACTGTTACTCTGCTGGTTTGCATACTTGTATTCTTGTACTAGCCCAAGAGTGTCAACACAAAAGTCTAAACTCACAAAATTTTAAGATTARTGCAGACTAGCTTCCTGTTATATACCCTCAGACAAGATCTGAAGGTATGAAGTTAATGAATTCWTTTGCTAAAACAATATTAAGCCCAAAGAATGAAGAAGATGGGGCACAGGATGTGCTTTCAGGACCCCTGATTGCTCTTTTGATTATTTTTACTGTACTAGTGAATAATGATAATACGATAAACATAATAATAATGATGATGATTTAAAAAGCAGTTTCAAGACCTGTGTGTGCWCCTGTGTATTTATGAGATGTAAGGTTTGAAGTCTGCAATTGGACCATATATCTCTACATCTGGGGAAAAGTGTGGCTAGGTTATCTCACGTCCTCAAGACAACTTTGCAGTTTTCAGGTGTGTAGGGTGGATTTATGGGTCCGAGTTCTCAGCATGTTTTTAGTCAGTGTCTCAAGCCTCAGAGCACACAGGAGAGCCAGCCTGGGGCCATCAGTACCCTGGGCCATAAGGTGTCAAGACCTAGGGAAGCAGCCTGACTGTACAGAGAGAATTATATGAGTAAAGTCCTGTGTATTTAGCTACCATAGGATTTGCGTGAAACTAAGAGTGTATGTGGACAAGTATCAGAAGACACAATATCATTCAAATAGTCTGTTGGTATAAGTAATTTTATTGGGGTAACTTGCTGCAGAGCTTTGGGAGCTTTTGACTGCAGTCTCAGCTGGCATGGTTTGTTTTCTTTTTGATCTATCACATGAGAGTTATCTGTACAAAGGGAGGTGCCCCAGAGAGCCGTAGCTCAGCCAACATGCGCTTATGTAATGATACAATCCAATTCCAGAAGAGCAGTTAGCTGTTGTTTAAATACTGTTTTAATCTTACTGATAAACCTATTAATTGTCATAACATGCAAACATATGCGTGTGGACTCAGCCATAGCATGGGAGTCTGCCTTAGAAGGAGRAAAGACAACTTCACTGGAAGGCATTTCTTTGGAAAAGAATATTATTTTAGCTTTTTTTTCAGGTTTTGTGTTTAAGCATGGAGTTTTTCCTTCCATGATCTCTCATCCTTCAATCTATAAGACAAACTGGCAACAAATGCTGGTTGAAAACTACATRTATTGTTCCTAGCATTACAGATATGTACTGACTGTATATTTCATACAATAGCACTTCATATATTGAATATGTGTGCATACATACATATACATATATATGCTGCATATCTTCTCTAATGGTGCCTCAGGTCATTTAACCTTGTATGGTCTTTTGGTTTTGATACCAACATGTGCAGGAACCACGAGTGATTCAACTCAAGGCATTTTCTGACAGCTGTGTTGGCACAGCCCTCCTCACAACTCCTGGGTTTTCTTACCTGGTGGGAGGAGAAGCACATCATGTCCTTCTTAACAAGGGTCACCACAATGCCAGGATCTACAAGAAACTATGACTTAAAATGCATGAGAAGGGGACACTCTCAAGGCCCTCCTCCATTTGTTTTTGAGCTCCTTTGAGAAAACTAGTTACAGCATTTAGTAATTTGTATTTTCTGCTTGCCTGTGCTGAAGGCACAGAGAGAAGAGAAGCTAGCCAGAGACGCTCTCTTCAGCCAGAGAAGCTACTGTTCGAGCTGCTGTTCAATGATTTGTATGTGGGATTTCCTGGAACCAGAATGTCTCTATCCTTTCCAGGCCAGTTGATCTCATACCTGTAACTGCACGGGCACAAAGCTGGTTCTGACCCCTCTCCCTGTGTTAGTACCAATGAACTAAGGTTTCCTAAGACCAGACTTTGGGAGTCTGACCTCTGTCTAGTTCAGAAAAAACATTTCTGCATTTGGTTTTAAGACAGCAACAGGTCAGTCCAGCAGCCTAACCTGTGCTGGGCTCAAATTTAAAGCCCAATTTTTGAATTATAGGGGCTGCTTACTTTAATAGCTGCCAGCATGCAGCACCTGGATTTTGCTGTGAATAGAGGGGCTGCTTCTGTCAAGATGCTTTCACAAACACCAACAGGCACTATTTGTTTAGAAATATTCAGAATGGCACTTGCATAGTTAAAAAAAAATTATATCACTTTACATGACTTACAAAGATGCTGCAAAGTAATTGTGGTGTCACTGTTCCATATGCACAACAAGGGAAAACGTTGACTTTAACAGGGTCAAGAATCAAATTTTTTGTGCTTTTTTTTTTTTGTTTTAGTTTGGTCTTCATTGTTTTTTCTTTTCCTGTAAATGCCTAATTAAGCAAACTAGCAAGTACAGACTTCTGAGAGTTTTATTAAGAGTTCTCTTAGTTTCTTACTGGTTACTGAAAGTCAAATGTTACAAAACCCTCAAACTTGTTCAGTGAGTGTTCAGGTAGATTGTTACTTGCCAGTTTTGTGACCCAGGCATTATAAAGGCAGGTAGGAAGGGAAGTACTTCTAGAAACCTGGTRCCAGTAAACCACCACTGTTACAGCCATTCACCTGCACAGTGGCACTCTGCAGTGGACATGGAGCCCTACTTGGCTTATACAACATCAAACCTGCAGCCATGTAGTGTAAATTCAAGAAATGCTGTCTCATAGCTGCTGAAGACCTACAAGTAACATCTTTCTTAAGCACTTAGGACATTGCTTCCTTGTCACAGATAAARTATTTTTGCTTAAACTGCAACAATCACACTTGATAAGGCTATTTGAATTTTATTTTACTATTTTACTGACTTGACCAGGTCAGAAAACTCCACAGATGGCAGATTTCTATGAAATATTTATTCTRTATTGTTCTTCTTTCTGAATTCCTTGCAGCTGTATGCTTTGTTGGGCTTCCCTGTTAYCAAGCATTTACAATGCTTTCACACGTGACTCCGTGTCACATGCAAATGCACAGCGTGTTATACAGATAATGCTCAAGTTGATAGGAAGGCACTGCCCTTGTACTTTATGTTAATATTTAGTCTCTCGGACATGTCAATTACTGCCTTCACTCTAGGATGTAATTTCATAGAAACCCAGGATATTCTGTGTGTAATCTTTGGATCTGGTCATATATGAATCATTAAGGAAAGAGCATTAAGAAAGGGTAATTAGGACTTAATAATGACTGCCTGGCCTAACATATTCTTGATTAACCTCTGTACATTTCTTGTAGTGATATTTGTTATAATATTGCCTGTGGTATAAAACTACCACCACTGTGTTAAAATGGATATTCTAGTGGTACAGTAAGAAAATGTTTTCCTCATATGAATTTTGAAGACCCTAGCTAAATTTTCCCCCTCAAAATGGGATTTAAAATCTGTATCTTTTAAGATTATTGAACTCATAAGCTCATGTTTTATATTGTTAATTAAAATACTTTATGATTTCAACTAATACATTTCATTCTGTCAGTATTAAATTTAGTATTGTTAAACATTTTAAGAGTGATATTATTCCAAAAGTTATGTGTTTGATGATGGTTTAGAAGTTACTGTGAAGAACAAGGGAAAACAGGCATTTAACACATACATAGAATAGGATTGCATAAACCTTTCTCTATGTTTTCTGTAGTGTATAGATGACCAACAAGTTRACCTGTGGAAAAAATACCATGTAGATATAAAGTTGCTGACACAGTTTTTAAAAATCATCCATATGCTTGTGGGCAAGTCAGATATGAGTTTGGTTTTAGGTTGGATTATATATAAAAATGATCCCAATTATTTGATTACCATGACAATATATTAGTGTTCAGGTATTTATGCTACAGCAACTCCTCTCTCTCTGCATTGAATTTGTTATTTTCTTGTACAGGTTTTAGGGAGCAGGCCAGAGCTTCCCGAGTGTGGTGATGATGATGATGAGCTGGCCGATATCACGAACAGGAGAAGTGCTAAACTATATATGGTAAATGCTTACTTATATTTAGGTATATGCAATAGTAGTCATGCACTCATTAATTTATTCCTCATATATGGATTTTCTTGTTCATATACAGAACTGCTGTTGTTTTAGTTGATTTGCAGCTAATGGGCAAGTTTCTTAAAGGAAGTCAATCAAGACAGTCCAGGTAATTTGAGGGAAAAAAAACAGATTTACATTCTTTACTCAGGGAACAACTATGAACCACTCAGCGCAGGTCAAAGAAGAAATAAGTGGTCTTAAATCATCCTGTCTTCTTAATTTTAACAGGGCGAKTTTTAGTAGACATATGGCTTAGTTATTCCTAACAGTTTAAAAGATGGACAGATATGTTGTATTTTATATATAAAAAACTTTATTCCTTTCCCCGTAATAACTTAAAAAAGAGGATTTGGCCAACAAGTGGCAACATTCTGACAGCATTTAGTGAGTGTGACCTYTTAGGTGCTCTGTACAGCAACTTTGAAACTGCTGTGAAGTGTGAGAGAGGATGAGTCCCTCCCTCTGCAGGTCCTGCACCACACAGACCACAGGACAGAGCCACCTCTCTTCCTGCCTCTTACATGATTTTTCCACTTCCCATAGGTGTACCAGGGGTTTACAAGAAGCTTGTAAAAGRTGATCACTATCACAAGGCCATTTTTAGTCGTTGTCTATGTGTTGTTTAGTTCGCTTTAATCATTCCTTTCATGCCAAAAATCTGGTGCATATTTCTCTTCATAGCAGGTGTTTAGGGGAACACAAATTGAATACAAAAGAAGGCGGCCTGCGTATATGATTAGGATCATTGTAGTAAGATGTAACTGCAGAAGGAAAAGTGAATTTTTGAATCCTAAAACGTCTCTGAGAGTTCTGTGGATATCCTGTCCATTAATCTAAGTACACAGGTCCTGCTAACAGAGCTCTATTAGTTAGATTTAAATGTGTTGTAATGTAACAGGGAGCACCAAAGGCAGGAGACAGGTCTATGGTGAGCCCTCAGAGTAGGTATAATAGTTGATTTTTATTTGTTGTGTGCAGTGGTAATTTCCTTCCTGTGCTTCCATAATATACAATGTAAGATATAGTGATGTATTGAAAATTAATATTTAATAATGAAAGGAAATAAAAACTGCTAGAAAAACTGCAATAGTAATAATTTATTTCCATTAGTAATAACTGGTCTTTTCAGCTACACAGGAGTGAATTTTAAAAGGTTTTAAAGGTCTCTGTGAACTTTGAGTGGTCATAGAGGTTACAAAGCAGATTCTGCAACAGGTGTTACATTAGAATTTCCAATTAAAGAACAATAGGTTATAAATGTAGGCATTTCACTTGTTAGTGTCAGTGTAGGACTATTTTATAGTTTCAAATGCTGTTGTTCAGCATGTACATGTACCTTTGKTTTCAGTGTGAGTTGCTTGATAGCAGGGGTAATGCCAGTTCAGCTGAGCAAATAGGATGGACAGAAGAAAACACAGATATTGATTTAGGGCAGTTGAATTGTAGTGGAAGAGAAATGGATTTAAGAAGCTGTGAAACAAGGATCCAATAAACTCCCTAAAATTAACACTACATCTCCCTCTACTGGATTTCAAATGAAATGAAGCAAAAAATAATAATCCTTAGCCTACTTTAYTTTACAGCAGTACACAAATTTCCATATAGCCAGTTGTGTAGGAATGGCAACTGATTTTTGTGGTACTTYTGGGAGCAGAAATTAATTTGGCTATAAAAGCCAGAGTTCATCTAAATTTGAAACTGTTGTTTTCTTAGGTGTCAGATGCAAGTGGATCCATGAAGGTGTCTGTGGTAGCAGAGGAAAACCCCTTCTCTATGGCTATGCTTTTGTCTGAGGAGTGCTTCATTTTGGACAATGGTGCTGCCAGGAAGATCTTTGTGTGGAAGGGTAAGAGGTCACTTGTATTGCAAATGCAGAAGKTGCACAGAAATACCTAAGGAGTTGACACAACACCCTTGGGAYACTAGAAAGTATTTAATACTGGCTGGACACTGTACCCTGCATGCAGCTCTTCCCTCGTGTGGTTTGTGAACAAGGATTACTCACTTGTGTAAGGACCTCAAGCCTGGGTCTTGTCTAAGGATCCTGTTTTCGAGGTATCTGTAAGCTTGAGTGATTAATTATTCATGTAAGTGGCAAGTACAAAGCAAACATAAGTAATTCTATGAGTTCTGTATATGGTCATCAAATCTCTTCTGYGACAAAGCATTCATTTGGACACTGAGCATTCCATTTGTGTAGATACCTCCACAGAGGTGTGAAATTAAAARGTGCATGTCGAGGGCATAAACTAAAAGCATAAGCTTGCAAATACYTTGATGTCTCTTTTTTTCTTGTAAATATTTCTCTCGGGTGTCATCTCAGTGCATGTGGCAGTGTCTGCAGTTGCTTTGAATGTTTCCCTGGAGGATAATACTGCTRTGGAATTAGGTCTTGACACCTTCTAGCTGGATTGTTGTAATTCTGCCATTAAATCCAGTGCTGGATCCAGTGCTCCTTTTTTATTTTCTTTTTTTTTTTTTGTCTGAGGCAGTTTATGAATCATTCTGTGGCATTTGTATTTTCTTTTACCATGTGTAAGAGCAAATAATTAATTGATAGACTTGTTAAGCCTCTCAAGTCAGTCTGGGAAGAATTGTAAGCATTTTGCTTGAAAACWTCATTTGCAGTTAGGGAAACATCCTTTAAAAGCAAGCACTTTGAGAGCATTGTGCTCAGATGGCCTATGGCCTATCTCACCCCCTGATTGCCAATTTTCACTCTATATGACAGCTTCTAGAAGACCATGCCAGGGTCAGATATAAAATAAATAAAATATGATTTACACTCTTTTACTATGGCTTTGTGTGCTCCTACGAGTATCGTCACTTTGCTACTGCTGATAGAATGTGAGGAAAACCCCCATTAGACTGTGAGTCTTACCCTGGCACAGGAGACTGCAGTTATCATCTCCGCTGGAATCTTCCACTAAGCTGAGAAGTGTGAATTACTTCGGCAATAGTCTCATTGCAAATGGGATACAATAAACACCTTATCAGAGCACCTGATTAGACTAAGAGGTCTTTGGAATATAGTSACTGTCAGCCAGCTGGGGCACAGAACCAATACACAATGTCATCCCATAGAACAGTGGATAGGGAAATGCATAAGCTGCAAAGCCAAAACAGACAAAATAGGAGTTTCTTTTACTCTTTTGCACTGCTTGAAGAAGTGGAGGCAGTTCAGCTCTATTGCCTATTTGTTGCCCAGCAAAGGAAGAGTCATGGAAATGATCCAGGGTACCTTGAGCCAAGCAGTTTTTATTTTTATAGAAACACTAAGAAAAAGAAAATTACCCTTTTTTCTCACTCCTTTTTTTTCCTTTAGATTAATTGTTTTCAAAGCTACTGAAGTACTGTTTTGGCCTTTCAGCTTCATACGAATTATTCTTGCTCATTCTATGTCCAGCATTTGTGTTTGTTCAAGACTCAGGAAAGAGCAATGTCAAAGAGAATCTGGCTCCAGGACCTCTTGTTTTTGAAGGTTCTGTGAGCTTATTGCCCTTTCCCTTGTACTGTTATCCTTCTGTTTTAATCAGGCAAAGATGCCAACCCTCAGGAGAGAAAAGCTGCCATGAAGAATGCTGAACAATTCATACAGCAGATGAATTATCCTGCCAACACACAGGTGCGATCTATTTATGAGGTGATAGCAAGAGAGCATGAGCTCTGTTAAAGGTGTTGTTTTTAAGTCAGCAAAAAAATATTTTTAAGGGCTTATAAGACATAAGGGCAATATTTCACTAACATGTAATCTAGAAAAGTTTGTGTTTGAGTTTCTGTGTCAGTGTTGYTTTCCTTCTGTTCCATATGTCTTCCTTCATTTCAGATTCAAGTCCTTCCTGAAGGAGGTGAAACACCAATTTTCAAACAGTTTTTCAAAGACTGGAAGGATAAAGATCAAAGTGATGGCTTTGGCAAAGTATATGTCACAGAGAGAGTGGCTAAAATTGAGCAGATTGAATTTGATGCTACCAAGTTACATGAGTCTCCACAAATGGCTGCCCAGCATAACATGATAGATGACGGTTCAGGCAAAGTAGAGGTAATTTTTGGTGTCTTAATAAATTGTATATTATCTAACTTATTTATTCTGTTACTTGTAGTGGGCTGAGCTGTTGCTCTGTGTTTCAATTTTATATTTATATTCAGTTGTTTAGATTAACACTGCATTAGTGGAACTGTTACTTCTAGCATTGGAAAGCATACGTTGTAGTAGGAGGTGAATCCCTTTATCAGCTGTAGGCTGCATTGTGTTCTTTTGGTGCTTGTGAAAAATGTACCTGTTATCAAGAGAAATCAAACAGCAGAAATATTCCCCCTTCTGCACAATACCTTGTAAATATATATGTCAAATATGATCCTTAGYCTAAAGGAAAAACTTCAAGCTCATATCAGCTTGAAATCTGGAATGGGAAGACTTGCCCTTGGAGCCAGAGATCCATTCTGTGTCTTTATGCATGTATCCAGTCTGGTCTCTGGAGAAAACTTCTTTGTCCCCAGTGTGTCTCTCAGATAGCCTTTACTTGGAGAGAAAAAGGTGACTGTACAGTGTTTCTAGATATGTTCACATCCCACTTCAGAACTATCTTTGGACTACACAGGGGCTGGCAYGGCATTGGATCAGCGTGGCCTGTAGAATGCAAATTGCATGTTGGGATTCCAGAAAAAAAAAGAAGGGATGAATACCTACGATCTTATTGGTGTATTTTCTGTGCTTCTGACCTCACGTGTGGGATGGCCCAGAGGCTTGAGCAGCCAACAGTTACCTGAACTGAGCTGTAGTGAATGAAATAGGAAGAAATCTGCCTAAAAGTATGTTATCTGACTTCAGTGTGCCTCTCCAAAATGATACATTAGTTTTATGATGAATCATAATGTTGTGCCATGTCATATCGTCACCTTAAGATGTTAAGAAAGTAAGTTGAGCATAGCATTATGAGTTGATCATGTGACAATAAAGCATCAAAACAAAGAAAAGTGTATTGCAGTCCCTTGTTGATGGTCATCATTCATTCATTCAGTGGGCACAGGGTGTATCTACYGACTTCATGAAGAATCCTCCCCGTTTCTATTCAGTAACACTTGGGAACAGAAAGGACACTAAAGGGATAAGATAGTAAAATGCTTTGTGAAGAGTCTCAGGATGAAGGTCAGCAATCTCCAGCAGTTTTCTTCTTTCCCCAGATCTGGCGTGTGGAAAGCAGTGGCCGAGTTCCTGTGGGACCTGAGACATATGGACAGTTCTATGGGGGCGACTGTTACATTATCCTCTACACTTACCCTAGAGGGCAGATCATCTATACATGGTATGTCTGGTTGCCTTTGCACAGATCTGCAGTGTGTGGATGTTATTTTATGTTGACTAGATGTCYTTTTGAGTAGAGCACAAAAATGTAAGATTGTTCACTGTGAATTTGTCATACAGCATAAGCTCTGGGTTATTTTCAAGCTGAACTTAACCATTTCTTTCTCCTTGTCTTCCTCAGGCAAGGAGCCCATGCTACTAGAGATGAACTGACTGCATCTGCATTTCTGACTGTTCAGCTGGATCGGGCATTAAATGATCAGGCTGTACAGGTTAGTGTCTTCTGGATAAAATCCAACAGACCTTGTGATATATACAAATTTCAATGAGAATTGAAAGGAGGAGCTATCATTTAAAGACTGAAAATGTCAGTTGCTCAGATCTATACCAAGCCAAGCACCATGGGATCCTGAAAGTTGCCAGAGATTGCCCGTTTGAATCATCGTTCCTTATGCAGTTGCCAAAAGAGCACAGATATGTCAGAACCTAAAACTGCCTTTTCTTTCCTTTGACTTCAACTGTTTTAAAATTAGTTTTTAGTCCTGCAAAGACTTACAGACCCTTTGCATGGCCAGTGGAGACTGAATGGTAAGACTGTCCCAGGGCAACTCAGTCCAAAGTARGAGTCTGATAAATCAATAGCCCTGTGGGAGCTCCCCTGTCTCTTTCTGATTATGAAGAAAGTTGTGATACGTAGCCCAGACAAGATAGGTGACTTTTAGAAGGCCAAAACTGGGAGATACGAAAACCACAAGACAGAAGAGGAAAGCCTGCAGAATTGTGCAACAGGGTCTGACTTTTCCTTGCCTTATTGAAGAACATAACTTGGGTTTTCCCATCCCATAATGCTTGCAGCTCCATGAAAGTGAGATACACGCTCATATGCCAAAATGGGGTGTGCAAGGCAAGGCACAGGACATAGGCATGTAAAAGATATTAGTATATAATCAAATCCTTACCTTGGCTGGGTGTGCTCTCCTTACATCACTACTGAGAAGTGGTGGGTATATAAAGACGTGACAAGTCTCTTTTCACAGAAATCTCAAGCTTTAAAATGACAAGGGGCAAGCAGAGATTTTCCAGGTAGCAGGAGATAATTCTGTGATTCCCATTTCTTACAAAAGCAAAAGGATTCCCCCACCCACGAAGGTACAGTTAATTCAGATGGCATCCCATACTTTTAACCACTAATCAGTTATGATTTCTGATTGAAATTACATTAATGAAGGATTAGAGCACTTGTAGGTAATTACTGCTTGAAACATTCCTAACATGTGTTCTATATTTGGACAATGTGATCCTGCCTCATACCTACGGCTAATGTTAATCTTAAAGTAATAACAATATTACTGCTAATAACTGCAATAGTAAGGTGCTTAAAAAGTCTTTTTATTAAAACTGAAGGAGATCCATTTCACTGCAGTAGACGTGATTCTATAAAGTAATTTGAGCCTGCAGTGAGTTTAGGAATATATGTGTGTGTACATATYCATATGTGTATATATGCACATATGTATGTACGTATGTGTGAATATTTTTATGCAAACTAATAGAGGACATTACCTATGCTCAGCATCTCTAGTAGCATTATTTGAACTCTTTAAKTGCGGTATTTTGTATGGTCACTAGATGGCATGACAGTACAAATGACGATTAAAAAGTTGAGCTTGCAGGAATGTGTTTCACTCTGCAATTTTTGGGGGATTGGGAATTTTTGAGTTTATTTGGGTCGTCGTTTTTTTGGGTTTTTTTTTTTGTGGTTTGCTGTTTTTCTCCCATTTGTAAAATCCTGCTGCATTTTGTCCCTTACAAGTATATGCATCCTAGGTTATCCTTGTCAGACAATTACCAACCTATCTACCTGTGAAATAAGTAAAAACGCCTGCTCTTGCCCAGTTGCAGCCACCCTCCTTCCTTTATTTCCCTTTCTTTCAGGCAGTGAAAGGTAGGGAGTTGCAGCCCTCCACCTCAGCTGGTGGTACTGTTATAAAGGAAGATTAMATGGCACATACAAATAACTTTCATCGTAGATTAACCTAAAAATAGTAGTTCTTGATAGTGCAATGTGTTTTTTTAGAGGGCASTAGCATCTTTTGCATCTGTAATGGAAATTCATTTTCATCATCCATGTTATCCTCTGGAGGAGAAATTTATGCTTGTGTTTTTCATCCTCTTGCAGATAAAATACATATGGAAATAATGTATAACATGAACAACCACTCGGTTCTGCTTAATTACAGGGCACCTAAACTTCCAAGATAGTTTTTCAGGGGAATTAAGTCATTCTATAAAAYACTATGAAATGACAGTTCTTTTGAAAATGAGTGATTTCCTTATTACAGTAGATAGCAGCCATTTTWATCAGCTAAATATTGTGTTAGAAGTTAGAATCTTGTCTTTGTGTCAGCATGATTGACAAAAAAATCTGACAAATGCTCTAACTCTATATGTCTGGAACTGTATTTTTAGATCTTTTCAGCTTGCCATTTCTCATTTTTGCTAACATACTTAGCATTATTGGCTGACATCCCCACAGCTATTCAGCAAAGACCAAAAATAACCACTTACATCCTTTTGTTTCTTTTATTGCATTTTTTTACATATGTACAGATCCGAGTCACTCAAGGCAAAGAGCCTCCACATTTACTGAGCTTGTTCAAAAACAAACCACTTATTGTCTACAAGGATGGGACATCCAAGAAGGAGGGTCAGAAACCTGCTCCACCAACACGACTCTTCCAAATCCGCAGGAACCTAGCAGCCATTACTAGGATTGCAGAGGTAGGGTCACCTGCTACATAAGCCAGCTATTTCTTCTGGGAAATGATAGACCTGCCATGAGCTTCTCTGACTAATCTTGTTGGGYAATGACATCTGTAGGAATACAGAACTCCAAATCCAATGCACCGCTCTATTTGACGAACCCATCTAATAAACCAAAGAGAATAAGCTGTAACTGGCTGGAACCAGTCTACATTGTTCAGAGGAACTGTGTGAATACACACAGTGAACAGTTACTTGGCAAAGAATAGTCAAGAAGTSAGCAACACCTATGAGATGGTCCTTCCTACTGCTAACAATCCTGCAAGTTTTGCCCTGCGAGTCAGTTCCCTGTCTTGAGTTCTTGTCTAATTTGTATAGGTATAAAACTAGGGAAGAACTGAAGACCAAAACCATAGCAGATTAACACATCTACACATTTTATATAAACATGCAAAATAGTAATTACATTATTTGAAAATTTGAAGAATAAAACAGTTTCTTTTTTAATCTAGGTTGATGTTGACGCAATGTCACTAAACTCTAATGATGTCTTTGTTCTGAAACTGCCAAACAACTCTGGCTACACCTGGGTAGGAAAAGGAGCAAGCAAAGAAGAGGAACAAGSAGCTCAATACATTGCCAGCATTCTCAAATGCCAGACTGCTAAGATYAATGAGGGCCAGGAACCAGGTTTGTATGAGGCCATGTGGCTGCAAATAGACAGCTGARAATACACAGCACTGCATGGAAACMGTGGGYTTGGATTAGATATTAGGAAAAAATCCTTTGCTGTAAGGGTGGTGAGGCACTGAGATTGGCCAAAGTRGTAGATGCCTCATCCCTGGAAGTGTTTAAGGCCAGGCGGGATGGAGCTCTGAGCAACCTGTGTACTGAAAGTTGTCTCTGCCCATGGCCATTCTATAATGGCATTGGAGCCAGATGATCTTTAAGGTCCCTTCCAACCCAGGCTATTCTATAATTTTATGGTTCTTTCTAGGTATGCAACTGATACTGGTATTTTGACAAGTTGCAGGAAGTAGTGTAAGAAAATGTATTCAACAGCAAAGAGATTGTTTGAGGATTTTTGAAATACTATCTAAAAAGCTAAAACATCAAATGTTAAATCAGCTGGTGAATAAATGATGCATTATGTATTTTAGAGGAATTCTGGAAAGCACTTGGAGGTAAAAAAAAATACCAGACTTCATCACAACTCTTGACAAAGGCTGAAGATCATCCCCCTCGCCTGTATGGTTGTTCGAATAAGACAGGCAGATTTATTGTGAGTATATGATGGATACTTTCCTCTCAGTTTAATTATATAGTTTCTGGTATATTTTGCCTTGGAAGTCACTGGTCATTAAATGAATTTGGGGATCTGGCTCAGTTAGGCAGGCTTGGCAAGAGCTAGAGATTGGACATTTGGTGCTTTAAACAATCCAAATGCAATGGGTGAACAGAATAATTAATACTGCAGAAGTTTGCATGCAGAGCCTGCACCAGCCTGGAACTAGCAGATGCAAAAAGATAAGGCATGTGCTCAGTCAAAAGCAATTTAATTCTTGCAGAGCATCGCCAGATTGCAATCAATTTGCTGAGAAAGTACAGGTCAGTGCCTTGCCCCTTACGTGTTTGACAGTGGTGGCGAGGAAAAGAAATGCTGCTTGCCAGAAATCCCTAGCAGTCTGAAATTTTCCACAGAGATTTAAGATGTGTAATTATGCCTTTAAGGCATTGGCCTGTTCTCAAGGAGGTAGGAAGACCTACTTCCATGGCAGAAATACCCAGAGCTATGTACTAGGTATTAAGTATATGATTCAGGCTTAAATTACTTACYGTATTCTGGGAGGGCGATGCTGTGTCACCATTTGGCAAGGATGCACTCATTTTTATGTGAGGGACATAGCYGGCAGTCTCCTTAAGGCACAGCCCAGTCATTTGGAGAGGAATAAAACAAATAGGATCCTTTAATAAGGACTTTAAAATCTTAYGAGAGTAGCAAAGTGTGTTCTTCTAACAAGTTTCTAAAATGCTCCTGGGAAATACAGTAATAGGAACCAACCTCTCTGTAGTAGTCTGCTGGGAGCTATGGACTTTCTTTTTATTTTAAATACCCTCCAAATTCTGTGAAATCCCCTCTTTTCTGTAGTATTTCTCCTGTAATTGAATGAGGTCCCAGAAGAGACAAGTCAGACCACTCTGACCTTCTGGCCACCGTAACACAGGGTGGGGAAAAGGAATGTCTTTTGCACCATCTGCTTGTCATCCCTTTAGCACTCCTGCATGACCACACAGAGCCAAACCCTTAACAATCCTTTAAAAATAGGAACTAYTGGCTACATAACTAAATCYTTTTCTCATACAGAATGATATTAAMCTGCCTTTCTGTCTGCCTGTACATCCTTGGAAGAAGCAAGCAGTCTGCCTTTTCTWTGGGGCCTAATCCTCAGTGGCTTAGTCAACTGTAATGTCCCATTGTCAAGTGACTGGGAAGCTTGGTTGGGTGTGTGTATTTCATCACTGAGCTCACCCATCGTAAAMCAAAGCAGTTTCTTTTCCTAATTAATGAATGTAAGCTGCATGAATGTATTAGCTGGTAACACCTTGCTTGGTTCAAGGTGCTCTATAGAAATTTCCCAGTCTCCTTCTGGTAGATCTCAGTCCCAGCTTAACAGTCAACAATTACAGTGTAAATCTTTGCCTCTCCTGAGGAYTTTATAGGACATGCCATTATGTGATTTGTTTCCTTTCAGAGAAATACGCTTAACACATTCCTCAAATTGGTTCAGGGCTTGATCCTTTAGGAGCAAAAAAAAWCRCTCATCAGTSTCTGTACTTAACATTATAAGAATAGCTTAGCTCTTTGCAAAATTGTATGTCTTGATAAATCATTAAAAATAACCAAAAATAAACCCTCAAAACATATTATCCTTTCTAGATTGAAGAGGTCCCAGGAGAATTCACTCAGGACGATTTGGCTGAAGATGATGTCATGTTGCTGGATGCTTGGGAGCAGGTGAGCTGTGTACTTGACCACTGWTTTTTTTGTGTAAGGATAATATATTCTTAATCACTTAGTTCATAAGATGGGAAGAACAATCATCTTGAGAGAATGGAAGCAGTTTTGTTTTAAAGCTTTAAATTACACAAAAGGAGTTATATTTTTTGAGCTATATGATGTGCTAGTGTGCACACGTGTGATTGAATTTCCAAGCATAGTGCTAGAGCATGGCTGGCACTTCTTATTTAAACCAATGGAGTCTGCAAGAATGTAAGGCCCAGTAGTGTTCTGAAAAGGTTCTCAATAGCATTCTTGACTTAATCACAAAAGTTTTGTTAAAAGTAACAGCATTAAAGGTGTTTAGAAGCCACTAAATCCACATAGTTGCAGCACCTACAAAAAGTCCTAGTAGAGAAAGGGACGAACAGTAGGCCTTTACAAAAATTTCATCATACCAGAAACTGAATAGAGGGTGACAGAAATAATCTCCATAGTTTCTTAGGTYACTGAAAACTGAAAATGTAAGAGCTTTTTGAATGACAGGCAAGCTCACTGCAGATGTAGAGCATCTTGTTTCTCACCGTACATTATCTCTACACTTCCTCACCTCTTGGAGGGAAGGGGAAGCAGGCCTATGCCCTATTTGTCTTCAGCCTAACCCTTAAGGAACATAAGGCTGAGGTTTTTGGAAATAGGAAGGAACATCCATGGCCCATGCAGAAAGGAGTGATGGGGGATTATGGGGGAAGAGCTGGATGGAAAGGAGTTGGAACATACTGACTCAGGTAAGAAGAAAAGAAGTCTTGAAACATGTAGCTGGTTTCCAAGAAAATCCTGCCGGAAAAAAAAAAAAAAAGAGGTGTACAGGATTGCAGATCAAGGCTCTTGGGTTGTGTTGTTGGGTTTTTCAGTGTGTTATCTAGCAGTCACCCAGGGTAGCACAGATCACAGGGCACAAATGTTGATGTGCACAGAGTTCAAACCAGAGATAATATTACTACCTGCACCCAAAGAGCAATTTCCTTGGCAAAGTGTAAAAARTACCCATGGAAAAGGTAATTAGAGTGCCTTTCATCAGAATGAATAAAGATGTGGCCTTCCGGTGTCATAGAGAGCAGTGACATCTCAGAGGGCAAAACTACACTTTCTCACAAGGGAGAAAAAACATCAGTTGTGGTTTGGGAGCGCTCTGTATCTCTGCAGTCTTTTCACAGAGTATATTCTTTCTCCTRAAGGAGACAACTATTTTGTACTTTACCGCCTGTACATAACATCCTTACAGCACCAGGGGAGTTATACCTTTCCTCTCTTTGCAGGTTTTCATCTGGATTGGGAAGGAYGCTAATGAAACTGAGCGACAGGAATCCGTTAAATCTGGTAAATCAAATCAGTCTGGCAGATTTCTGAGTGAAGTAGCATCAATATTATCTAACGAAGAGGAAAATACGATGTAGAAGAAATGTAGTTACATTTACAGTGTCTAAAAGTGTTACTGAGCTTATTAGGATTTAATACAGGAGATTATTATTTTCACCTTTAAATGTGCTTTAAAACTTGGTAAGGTTATGAAGGATAAAATTAACCAAGATAGCATTATTGGGCTGCAAAGCTTTTTTAACAATGTGGAGGAGAGCCTTATGAAAAGTAACTGCACTGAAAAGAGAAAGAATTTAAAAGGAGGTCGCTACTGACCTGCACCCTTACTAATGTATATAGAGAAARGATTGCCAGCAAGTCCTTATGGTCCCACACTTCACTAAGTTGAATTTGCAGGAGGAAATTCCAATTACAGAACAAATAGAACAAATTAAGCCAACTTATGTGGCATGTACCTACTTGAAAAATCATGTGTCACCCCTGGTGTGACTTCACATAGCTGAGTTATTCTGACAAAGCTGCATGTATTTCCCTGGAGCAGCTAGGGTCACCTGGCTRTGTTTTCCTATGTATAGATGTCATGTGATGTCAAGGGAAACTACGCTGGCTTTTTCATAAATAACATGGGAATGAAGCTTGTGCATCCTCACAGCACCAGCATTCTCCTGTTTAATAGCCAAAACCCAGCTGTATGGCAACAAAGTGAACAGARGAGCAATCCTCTGTTTTAATTTCATGGAAAATTCCTTCACTGCCAGCTGGAGAAAATCAGCAATTACCTGATTATCTCATTGCCTTTGAAATGATTAATTGAATACTGTATTATAGCAGCCYTGTGTTCTTTCACTATGGCTTTTAATGTATTTTTGATACCAAAGGAATGAACTAATACATTCCATGTTTTATTTCCTCTCTGTTTTTAGCCAAACGCTATATTGAAACAGATCCTTCTGGCAGAGATAAGGGAACCCCCATTGTAATTGTGAAGCAAGGGCATGAACCCCCCACATTCACAGGCTGGTTCCTGGCTTGGGATTCCAACAAATGGAAGAACTGATCTCTCCAAGGAGACTCCAGCTTCAAGCCAAAGAATGATCAGAGCCTAGCTACTTTCTAGTTTTTTTAAGCATAAGCTTATGCAACAAGACGATGCATCTGTTGTTACACTTTCYTGAGCTTTGATGTATTTCTGTGAACACCTAGGAGTTCTCAGAACTGGAAAGGATAAATGATAATTGTAAACTGTCCAAATGGGGTGAGTGGGGCTTTTCTAGTAGTAAATACAGAGAGTGCTACCAATCTTTAATCTTAAAAGAAAAAAACACGCTTTCTTTAATCTACTGATTCTTCACACAGAAGCTGTGGATTAGTTTATTTTAATGGGTTAAAATGGATCAAATTGTGCTTTCACTTAAAAATCCAAACTAATGCCACAGAAATTCCTTTAGATTAAGGTAAACATAATACTGTGCAGAATTTGACCTGCTAGYGGACTAACTACTGTAAGGATGGGCCTGGACCTGATTTAATTACTAGGCCCACATATTGCTACACTCACTGAAAATTTCAGATGATGTCTGGCCCACAGTGGGARCTGTGGCTCACAGGGGGCTGGTAAGGGATAGGTATTTTGAGAAAACTATACTTAACATAGTTTGTTTACCCTGTTAATACATATACGTGTGGAGCTTTAGACTGAATGCRATTAGAATATGAAATCCACAAAGGTTTTTTTGAGGACTGTSTAGCATAATGTAATGAATTCATTTWGATTTATCTCTGAACCAGTTCCAGCTCCACCAGGTCTTTTTAACTAAAGCTCTTGAACATGTTGTAGTGCGCTAGTGCTTTGAAGTGGAAGCAGAAGTAACAGCTTCAAAAACACATACTATGCCTTAACCAGATTGCTCTTAAGCCATACTTTGCCTCAGTTGCCTTACTCAGCAGTACTCAGTTCTTCTTCAGCATGTTCACCTAACTGTTCACCTTGTTAGGTGCAGGATGTCTTTCTAAATTTATATGCAGGTCTTAGACAAATATCAAGCACATCAAAATCAAGGAAACCCCTGGTTTCAGTAGCATTTCTGCGAATCCGGAGTGTAAATATGTGCCACAGAATATGGTCTTCTCTTTTCTCAGTCACACTTACTTGGGCTTTTTATTTTTTTTTTTTATTCTGGTGAATTGAAGAGTACATTTTCAAAGTGGTTTTTATTTGTAACTTAGCCAGAAAAGTCTACTTAAGGGGAGTGGGGAAACTTCAAATCTTTGGCACTGCTTTGATCACTTATCCTGTAATGCATGTTTTAAACAACAGTTTGTACAGCTGTAAATCATATCAATGTGGCTTTTTAATGACAGCATTTCAGCAGTTTTATTATTCTTATAAGTTAGGTTGGAAAGTGAAATTTTAGACTTTTTAAAATTTTTTTAACGTGCTTGGGATTTTGAATCTCTAATGCAAAAGGGTGAATTTAGTCTGAGCTCATAATATGACAAAAGAATTGTGAAAGTAAGATTAATTATAGGAGTTTGTTAGCTTTAAACATTTGTTTAAATGTTGCCTAATATAGCTGGGCTGTATCTGAATGTAATTTCACTTAAAATAAAGTTACAAAACCCCATATTCTATATGCCAAGCTGATCTTCCTCTCTCTGACATATTGTAGGGCAATGCTTCCACTGGTGTCTAGCAAGACTTCCTGAAAACCCAAGTAGCTGCCTTCACTTTTAGATGGACAATGCTGTGAGAAGTTGCTTGTTTTTACTTTGGTGCCATTTTATCCAATGGAAGCTTAACTCGTGTCAACAGTTTGACAGTTACAAATCTAAGTGAAAATCAAAGAACTGCATGTTTATTAGGTTRTTTTCATCTTTAAGAAAAAACACCATTGTTGTTAATCAAACTCTTTGATTTTATAGCTTTATGCTTGCAGAATAATTGACTACAGAAGTAACTATTTTATCAAATAGGAGGAAATAGGTTTATGTTTTTAAAGGATACGTCTTGTTTTTTATTTGTGAGAGTAGATAAGATGTCCTTCTCCTGCTGGAAGGAGAACAAAGACATTTTCAGTGCCTCGGCCACTGAGCCTATAATTATCTGACTGTTGTCTTCAACACATACATATGATTCTTCTCATTTTTAAAAAATAACAGTTATAGTAGCTTCTGAACCAAGGACTAGACAAGATTTGCCCTTCTTGTACATAAATATCTTCCGGAACACTGAGGGCTCTGAACTGGCACAGTCTGCCAGCATATTCTCCAGCACTGTGAAAGCTTCCTTTCAGTTCCCTCACACAAGACAGAGGAGCTTTTGTAGTCTCCTGGCCTGGGCTTTTGAGTTTGTAATACATTGTTCTGGCATGTTGATTACTGATGTTGAGAAGAGCATTGAGAGCTCATAAGGGAACAGTGTTCTCCACTGGGCTTTAAGCACAACAGCTGCTAGCAACATTGTTCTTGRGTTTACTTGCCAGTGAGGAAGTTTATTTTTCATACATACATGCACAATGCACAAAGATGTATTTCTTTCTCTCAAGAAGAAGAGGAGGGAGGACAGACAGGATGGACTATGAGTGCTAGGAAATGTTAAAGATTAAACTTTTCAGAAAGTATTTATGCACACAACTTCATAAATACACATAACAATCCTATCTGCCTTGTTTTCACAACAGAAAAAAAWTGTGCAGGTCTATATATAGTCAAGTTCAATCGAGAATAAGTTACGTCTTGCAGTATTATCACACAGTAATGGCAAAATTACACCCTGATTTAGGGGTTTCATTGTGCCACCAAAAAAAAAAAAAAGCATTCATGTTCTATTGGTTGTTAATGCAGCATAATTTTCAATTTTTATTTTATTTCATTGCAGCAAAAAGGTGTTAGGAATCGTTAGAACTAAGAGGATATCATAGTAGTATGTAGTGTTTATATTACATAAAATACCATAATCTTAGAGTATAACTGCAGATTRTGCACAGGACAGGAGCCAGCTTCTGGAATCACTGCTCTAAATACCCATTCTAAATAGAATCAGATCTGCTGTAAATGATTATGTTAAATGCAGCTAAATTCAATTGAATGGTTTGATTTCTTGCCAGCGCAGACTCACACAGGCTTCAACTGCAGCAAGAAAATACTGGAGATGGGAGATGGTGGACAGTGGGATTAAGGTACTATCTCTCACAGGAGAACTGAGGAATCATACAGAAAATATTTTGTTCACTAGACTRTAGCAGGAGATGCTCTCACATCTTTAGACATCTTTATAGGCTACAGGAACACTTCTTGTTATGAACTTTGTAACCTTCTTCTAGTCTTCCTTTTTACTGAACGTAAGAGGATTAAAAAGGAAAAAAACAGCCCAAACAAGCCCATTCTTTTCCRTGGACTGAAATTGCACTTCAGAGTTGATTTCTCTATAATAAAGCTTTGGAAAAAAACGTTCAAACTAGGATACAACTGCTTCCTTAGCATCTCCTAGAAGTCTTTATGGCTAAATGGAGCCAAATGCAAGTATATAAGCAAAAAAAAAAAAATTATCTAATAAATCCAGAGCTAGATAATACGTCATTGTGCTGATTTGCAAATCCTTTCCTTTTCTTTTCTAAAGACAGTAATTTTGTCTTTAGATAAAGAAATAGTACATTTTTCCCGTCATAGGGCTGGGAGTTCTAATGCCAAAATCAAAGGAACTTCTGATTTAATTGAAAACACAATCATATCTTTAATCTCCTACATGTCCTTAATGTCTAATTACATCCTCCTTGACTAGCCTAAAGTTACTTTAACCTTCTCTGCCTATTAGCCCTTTACCTTATGCTAAAAATGAATACTACACTCAGTTCAATTAAAGCTTCCAAGGTGCAAGGAGAAGGACAGACCAATGGGAACTGGAAGGCCTACCATGGCCTAAAATTAGGGGATGATTGTTTTGGACTTTCTCCTTCTGCATGCCTTTTTCTTCTTGACATTAAAGCATATTTGCATTGCAGGRGGAAAAATTACCCCTACAGTACAGAATATGTAAACTGATTTTTATGTTTATTTTTCTTAATAATAGCAGAGTTATTCCAGGGAAGAAAGGAAAAGGTGAAACAGACTGTATCAGGCTTCTTCCTAAACACACCYACACTTCCACCCTGTGAGTATTCTCTCCTCAAAGGGATGAGTGTGTTGAGAACCACAAAACTCCKTATTATACCACCACATTTAATCAATCAGCAGTGAAATTTGGGCTTCTGTGCACTAGAAATGAAAGCATCAAGGGATAGCATTTGTTTTTATTGTTAGACTGCAGATCATTGCCTCAAAAATTAGCTGCATGGGGGCAAGCAGGGAAGGCTGGAGCAATCTGAACGGGATACCACTGAAAGGCCTGGGGGCAGACATGTTTGCTTTTGCAGCAACAGTGTGTTGATTGTTTTAGAAAAGCCTCTTGACTGGTGCTAGAAGAGCACAGCTCTCCCTGCTGCTCTTCAACAGCTATCACAGAGGTGACTCAGGGTGATTTACCAGCATTTGGCAATATTAACATCAAGGCTGGATGCARTCAGGTGATTTTAGTATCATTTGCCCAATAGTTCACCATACTTTGTGTTGTCTGATGCCCTTGCTACAGAAGAAGCAGCTACAGAAACAATTGTGATTAAAATAGACCACTGTTTGGAAGATTACAAAGACATTTCCCTCGGTGCTTAGATTTTCACAGAGGGGCCTCAGAAAGGTCACAGGTTTCCTGTAATGGGCCTGGCAGCACATCAGAGTCCCCATTTAACCAGCTGAGTGGGCTGCAGATACCTAAGAGCRCCAAAGATTGCTGCTGTCCTTCCCAACACTAACCAGCTGCTCTGCTACTGAACTTGGATAAGAAGTGGCAGTGAATGTCCTTCTAGCAAGAACAGGCAAGAAGCCCACTCTAACAATCCCCTGCTCTCTTTCTAGATAGGCCTAGTAAACAGTAGCCTTCTGCTACCAGAAGTAGTGTGCCTTCTGCTGCCAGATTCTATCCCATCCTAGCATTTGCAGATGTGCTTTAGCGTCCAAATAATCCCAGGTGTGAACTCCCGAAGCTCAAAGTTATTTTTTTTAAGATTGTGTGAGGAAAGGTGATGAAAACTTGTCTGATATTCAAGAAAGCAAACAAAAATTCTGGTACCTGTATTTCCTGTTGTCTGTATGAAGTAAATCACCAAATTGCAGTGCTTCTATTCTCTACCTATTATATGAGGATTTCCTCAATTCTTTCCCTGTTTATTTAAGCTGCTCTGTCTCTTACAGTGTGTTTATACAATGCTTGACCTAGTGAAGTCACTTGTCAACACTGTCATCTTGTAGGTACTGCTCATAATCCAGACAGCTGCYCGGGTTACTGGTGCCAGGCTGCACAGACTTGCTCAGAGCAGGATTAGACGAGACCTGAACAATGGGTGCAGTTCTACCAGTGGTGACATTAGGGTGACAGAGGAAGGGCAGAGGCTAGCTCATCTCAGAAGTAAAGCTTTTATGTTATGACACAGTATAAGCTAAAAAAGATCCCTCGCCCCCACAGCCATACTTGACACTCTGTGGAAGCTTTAATTATGGGTATAACTGCATCAGGTCCATATAGRTTCCTCTTGAGATTGGGAGTAAATGCTCTGGGGATATAAGGCAAGACAAGGCTCTGCTGTGTTTACAAAGAACTAGCAAAATCSTCAAGTGCCTTTTACTTCAACCTGGAGAATGAGAATATTTGATTTTAAAAGGGATGGCATCTTGTCTGATCTCCCATGCTCTGAAATTTTTTTGCTGCTATTGTTAAAGACTCGAGGCCTCTCTGCAGTACAGCTCATTTTGTTTCTGGCAAGTGCTGTTTGTGGTTTTAGGACTGTGGTTGTTGATAATTTACTGTATCTTTCTTCTGTTATTACTGAATTATACTGRGTGACAGACATCCACTGACATGGCTTCAGTCCAGAGACTGAGCATGAGGGGTCCTGCCCACAGTCAAGGGTATGAACTGAGAGAAACAAAAAAGGGCCCACTGACTACAGATGGAGGGATGAAGGTTACCAATTTTCTTGTTCGTTTTCAGGCTTTGGTTTTGCATTCTTGAACAAATGTCTRCTAGCTGCTGCTATTGGTTTCACTCAGTTTCATCCCTCTGTCCCAGCGAAAGCTTGGAGTTAGGGCATCTGTAGTGTCTGCTAATGGCTACAGTTTTATCTCAACTCTGACTTATCACAGGTCACAGTTTATGTGCCTGGYTTTATGTGCTAGACTGCTATGCCTTCAATCAATCCTCAGCAAGGACTCCAAGATGAATGATTTGCAGGGAGTGCTGTGATGCTAACTTAAAAATCCCTATATCTGCAGTTGTGCTGAGATGAAAGACKGTGCAGATGTCAGTGTTCCTAAACAGAAGGGCGGGGCTCTTTAAGAGACCCTCAGCAGGCAGTGTCTCTCACGTTTAGTAACAGGCTGTCACAGAATGACCTAGGGCTTCAGAGGCCTCCTGCCACTAAAGCCAGGAGGAAGGGATATAACCCTTTGTTGTCTTTAGAGTTCTCTCATACTTTCTTTGAAGCTTCAGTTTGAGGTTGTATCTACTCATGTGCTGAATGTATCATATATTTATTGTATGGCTTGCGATCTGAAATACAAAATCTTCAAAGCAAGAAGAATT
Organism: Malurus melanocephalus; assembly: GCF_030028575.1. Taxonomy (NCBI): domain Eukaryota; kingdom Metazoa; phylum Chordata; class Aves; order Passeriformes; family Maluridae; genus Malurus; species Malurus melanocephalus. Next base: position 1,395,850 of record NW_026623396.1, read on the forward strand.
CCTTAAATAGGTTCTTTCTGTTTATGGTATGYTCATGCTTATTTTTTCCTTACATTAGGAGGTATTATTTGTTTTATTTTTCTTTTCCAGCAGTAGAAAGGCCTTGAATGGAATAATTCGATTAGAAAAAAAATTGATGTTTGTACTATCCCACTGGTGCTTCTGCTCCCTGGACTCCTTCCTGGACTCTTCCTTAATCTTCTATGATCAGTCCTGGTAGAGGGAAAGAGGAAGGCCTTCAAAGAGGAGATGAAAATTGCAGCTCTCTAGCCACTGGCTCTTGCAGTATTGCCTCTATTCACTGGAGTTAAGCAACATGATTAAAATCTCAGCTAAACAATCAGTTCCTCCACAAGTTTGTTTATCTGCCTTCCTTACTTTGTTGAAAGCCTGCTAAGTAGTGTGGTGTGGCCATGAGAGCCAGAGAAGTGGAAACCTATATTCTGATAAAATGCTGTGATGTCAACGGAAGGCTTAAAAATGTATGCATTTAAAAAATAATGTTTTGGCAGGTTTTTATAATTCTTGTGGCAGAAGCTGTTTGGTGCTGAATTCTCTGAAAGGCTTCTCTTTTTCAGTGTTAYGAAACTGGAATGTATGATGTGGTTTGTTTGAATCATATTCCCTGTGAGAGGAAAGCAAAAACGATTTTGCAGGGACAGGTTTTATAAGGCYTTCAAAGTGAATTTGCTGTTGTTTCCCTCCAAGAATTGAAACCTAGGAGTGTGAAAGAAAGTATTCTGTCTAGCACTCCATGATCAGCTTTCAAATCAATTTTCAAGTGACTTRGCTTTGAACACTTAGCAAACAGTAGGCCTAACCTTGCATCCACTGAAGTAATTTTGAGGTTTACTGTTAACTTAAAAAGAAGGCATGGTGAGCTGATAAGATTTTAAAAATCTAGACTACAGCTGAGTAAGGAGATGAAATTAGTCCTCCTCACCCACACAGTGTTTGTCTTCCCTAAAACCTTGTTCTTTCATCTTTGATTTTTTTTCTTCTTCCCTTTTTCATCTAATCATAAATACAAACCTGGGAGGTCCCTAGGAAAAAGGATGGTTTTCCTTTTGCACAATGTAATAGGCTCAGATTTCACACCAAAACTCCTAAGTATTGTAACTGAGAAGAATAATTACTTTTTTTTTTTTGCTTAAGTTTGAGAAACTGCAGCAAGTATTCAGTACTTAACGATAAGGTGCCCATCATTTCTCAGTGGATGAGAATGAAACCTTGGCATGCAACAATTGAGGCTAGCTGGTAAAACTGTCCATGGCACTAGGGGGAAATTCCTCCTTTGAAGTCACTAAAACTCTGTAGTTCCTCTCACCTGCAGCCAAATAACTCTGTTTGGGCTTGAGAAAAATCCAATCTAGAATGCTTASCTCTCATTCATATTCTGCTGAAGTACAGTTTTCATAGCAGAAATCAAAGCAAAGGAATATTTGATCTTTCCATTCCCTCCTGTAAAGCAGATTTTTAACACCCTCTTGCTTCAAAACAGAATTTAATGTATTGGTCAAAATCCAAACATGCTCAGGGGATGGATGGATGCAGTTGCCACACAGCTGTAGGGACACAAAGCTGTAGGACACAAAGCTGTAGGACACAAAGCTGTAGGACCTGCTATGTCAGGGTTTGGGTGTACTACACTTGGGAGGGCTGATGTGTTGGAAGAGGGGCAAATGCAGGTAAGTCTTAGCTCAAAACTCCTACGGCCTGGTAAGTCTGCAAATGAAAAAACAATCAGAATGATGATCTTTACTAGCAAAGAATTGGGTCATATATAACACTGAGTGAAATTTTATGTTTTACTTTGCTGGGCTGGGTAAGTTTTCCACCAAGCACTGCAGATACCTGTTGAGTACAGACAAGTTAAAGATCCACCCAGTGACAGTTTTTAAAAACACACAAATGCCTCACAATTATAGACCTAAAATGAAGTGCCTGGGAAAGACTTCTGGTAGGAAGTGAAGCAAGCACTACAGAGAATGAGACCAGTGGACTGCATAGATGCTCAGTGGGCTTTACCAGTCTTCTGTGTTTAAAAAGACCAAGTTCATTTATCTGTTAAAGCATATATTTGTTGCTTTTCTTCAGAACATTGTTAATTTATTAGTTACCTCATTAAAGATATTACAACTACATTTGAGCTCAGTTAACTGACTAAAATTAAAAATGAATTGTTTGTTTCTTAAAAAAATAAAAATAAACCTCTCCCCTCTATCTAGGGTGACAGCAGGTCTTTCTTTAAGCTCACCTGAGAAAAAAATGCTTTCAGAAAGCCAGAGAGTCATTATATTCCTTACTATTTGTTCTGTATGTGACCAGGAGTTTTAAGGATTACTTGCAAGCTCTTGTTATTAGGAGCACTGATAAATTACCAAACAGTGGTTGGAGAGCATCCAACAAATTGTTTGTGGTCTATTCCGTTGTCTCAGTGGCAACTTCTCTTACCTGTTGCCTCTGAGTGCCAGGCTCAAGGAGCTGTGACATTATCACTGTACTACCTCCATTATTATACTGAAGCAGAGAATTTAGATTTTTCACAGCCCTCCTGGGAGCTTAGGCATATCTCCCATAAAATTTTATTTCCATACAGTGCAATCTCTGTGAAATCTGTTTCTGTTGCTGCTGTAGATTTTTTAGGAGAGATGAGCAACTGAATTTCCTCAAGGTGTGCACTTAACTCAATTTACACGAAGTTATTACAGATCAACAGCCTGCTCGTTCTCACAGTGAACCCTGTATATAGGATGGGCATCACCTCTCAGCCGTTGCCAAAACGGTGGGAACACATCCAAGAGCCAGTTGTGCCCATACAAAACAGGCACAGGCTCCCTGCTCCAGCCAGCCACACGAACAGGCCCGTCCCTGCAAGTAAGTGGAGCTGCAGTGCTTTGTCTTTTGTGACTGAATTTGAAATTCTCTCACAGCRGGTTTCAGGGCACTACACTTGTCATGTAAGCATTTCATTAATCATATGCTAACTCCTACTTTGTGAACTGAGTGCTGTGTGCTTCTTCCTGTCCTGGCACTTCCGTTTGGATATRCACAGCACCTGAAGACCAAAGCACAGCTTTTAAATATGTAACTGTTGTAAGCAGATGGATTGTTAGGAAATAACTGGCTTAAATGAATGTTTCATCCCATAAACTCTTAGCCAGGAGCCTCAGTCAGAACTTGTATCTTTTTTTTTCCACTMCAGTAAATCAACTGAGATACAAATTAATCAAAGAAAAGCCCTCTTCATTCTGATGTTCAAGGTCTGTTTGTTTCACCCCTATCTTTTACAATTACAGCAAATCTCAGCAACCTTATACATGTTGAATAGTTATAAAATATTTATAAGGTTCTTTAGAAAAGAAAAATATTTAATTGCAGGTTTTTTTCTTTTCTTCATTGTTAGTCTGTGCTAGCAATATCTCAAACAGCAGTATCTGTTATACTTCACATATTAAATCCAGTTATGCRGGGGCAAAATAAAACATGTTGCTCTTAAATTTGTAACTGTAGTACTTTTAATCTGCTTGCAGACTGGTCCCATCATATTAAAGTAATATATTTWAAAACTCTGCAACCCTTCTTAAAGGAAGCAGAAAAGGGAAGCACTGTGAGAAGACAGTTGGAAGACTGTGAGGAAGTTGATACTGAAATCTCAGCTTGATAAAATTTTGAACTCTTTAGAATTACTCTGGCATACAAAAAAAATACCCCCACCTCTGAAGTGCCCTGAGCTTTTCTGGGGTGAAAAATACTGGGGGAAAATAAAGATCTTGGAAGCTGTTCTGTAACTGGCATGATTTTCAAACAGTAGCATTGGGTAACCTGCATTCTCAGCAAAAGAGTGTGACTGACTCAAGTCAGTGTTCCAGAAGGGAAAAAAACAATTAAAACAAAAGCGCTGTCACAAACCTGGGCCAGGATGGGGAGCCTGTTGCCGAGGTGAATATAAGCCTTTGGTCAGTATACAACCATTGAAGAAAACATGCAGGCCAAGGTTTGCCCGTGTGTAGTATCACACATTGAACACTTTGGAATTGCTCAKGGTGGAGAAGTCTAACGTCACATACTGAAGGATTAAGGAGGTAGGTATTTAACCCATTTAGTAAATAAACATATTTGCTGGGGTTTTTATAGCACCAGCTGCTCAGTGAAGTGGGAGTGGAAACCAGGTGTTCCTACAACACTAATTCTTTTTTCTGCTCTTTAAAAAAAACTGCCCCACAACGAGTCCTAAATCCAGGTTTGGATTTTGTGACTATAAACTTTGTATCATATGAAGAGGGGATCTATGCTTAATYGTTATTAATTACACTCTGCTATTAAGTGAACAATCAGTGTGGCTGAGAGTTGACTTGCAATACAAGTCCTTAACACAAAGAGGCTGTTGGGGACAACCTTCTGCTGTCCCACCTGATCACAGGAAGAAGGTGTGCTACTTGCACAACCTCGTGTACACGAAGTGGTCAGACTGTTCCCTGTGTTCCACAAACATGGAATCACCACCATTACAACCATCCCATCAGAGGATGAAACAACCAAAATTCACTGAGGTTGCAAGGCAGAGGTTACAGTTTCAGTCACTCTGAGCCAACACYTGCTCAGTGTGACTAAGAATATTTATGAGTTAGCACAGATTTTTTCACCTAACACACCTAAACAGAATTGAAGATGCAACAAAGTCTGTCTGTCAGTATCAAAGAAGAGGCTTTTTTTTTGTTAGCCTGCTTTGTGGCATTATGTTTATTTATGAAAATGGAAGTACCAAAACATAAATGTTAAACATCATGTGAAGGTACGTATGAAATGACAGTAAGTTTAATTAACTGGTCTAATCAAAGTGGTAACTTAAATTGTAATACACAGCGACTTCATCTCCTACTGCTCTAAGCTTTGTTATTTATTGTGAGGAAATAAATTAGATTTTCTACCACCAGCTACTTTTTAATAATCAAAGCAAAATAATTCATGCAGCATGTAAGTTACCACAAAAGAATTCAGCAGACGTAGCAAAGATGATAAAAGGCTTCTTTGTGGAAAACATTTTGTACATCAATTTAAGAGATAGCTGACAAATTGCAGCACATGAGGTTTTGCTCTGAAGACTATTTCATTCTCACTGCTCATTTTCAAGGGGGTTCTCAAAATTCATGGTGAAACTGCTGTGATATTTTATGTACCATATAATAACCCAAACCAATACTTTCAGAACCATATAACAACACAAAGCAGTACTTTTTTAGCTCTAATCTGAGATCCAGGGTATAGTTGAAGAGAAGTAATTTCAATTTCTGARTGTACAACTGAACTACAGTGGGTTACTGTAAAAATAAACATTCTTGCTATTACACAAAAATTAATACATATTACCCCTGCCTACATCTGCCATGTCATTGTACTAAAATGCAACTGATTTTCTCTTTCATACCCATTGAGAAATCTGCTTGATTTCCACATGGAGCAGCAATAATTGGTGTTGTGAGGTTGCTAACACATCTCTCTCATGAAGATGGGGAATTGGGATCCCATCACTATATGCCAGCTACCTGTAGCTAGCAGTGCACAGCCCTTGCAATAATTCCATTCTTCTTATGACTTCATTCCTTYGTGCTTGACAACTAATTCAGCTCTGTGATGCACCTGGTTCCTTCCTATCCCTCCTCCAGCATTTGCTCATATTTGCTTCTGTCTTTTACTGTTTTACAGTTGTGGCCATATCCCTCTGCATATGCAGTTATAAGGCCTCTGGATCATTTCTCTGATGTTTCATTTTTCATTTSATTTGCAGCAAATTTGCTACACACAACACATGGTGCTATTAAAAATAACTCTAAGGTGATTAGCTAGTGAACTGGGTAATAAAAGTCATTAGCCTGCTCTTCAGAAAGACAATATTTAATGAAAACAAAAGGAATATTGTGCTTATCTGGCCATGGAAATTAAAGCCCACTGTCTTTGCTTTGAAGAAATTTCTAATCTGCTGCATCACTAGATGTGGTTGTTTAACAACAGTCATATCTACTTGAGAGGAATTTACTTTTAAAATGACCAGCACTAATGAAAGCTCTGATTTAATGTCCTGCTACAGTGAACCTCTTATGAACTTTTAATGAGCTATTAATTTCCATGAATTACTATTGCCATATGAAAGACAATTTCTTGTGTAGAATGCATGCAGCTTTGCAAGTAGATGTTTTTTGATCCTTTACATTTTTGTYATCTGGCACTGTGAGACAGTTCCTGCACTGCAGGTGATATGTATTTAAAGGTAACCTAAGTCTCTGCTGGGTAATAATATTAAAATTACAAGAATCTTATCTTCCCACTGTATGCCAATTCTTTCTTGGCAACACTTCAAACAATTYCATGGTCTATATCCCTAATAAGGACTATCTAAGTTTCACAGAGGCAGTTAATAACTGCAGCACTGGAAGCCTGGCCCTCTTAAACTTGCTCTGAACCAAAATTATCCCTGGACCATTAAGGAATTAAAAAAAAAAAACCAAAAAAACAAAACAAAACAAAAAAAAAAAACAAAACAAACAAACAAAAAGAACAAACAAAACAAAACAAAACAAAAAAACCCCAAGCAAACAAAAACCCAAAACCCAAACTACTTTACCATGATGAAGGGGCTGTGTGTTATGCAGATGCTTCCTTCTTTTCATTGAAACACAAAGATTTGTCCCAGGCCCTCCTCTGTGTGGCAAATATATATAACATATATGTATGAAACCTATGTAGAAAATAATATATTGCTATTTACACTGGTAAACTGATATCCAGAAAATGAGAGAAGGTTTTTAGTCCAGAGAAGCTGAAGTTGCAGTTGTTTTCATGAGCTACGGAATGCTGAGCCAGAAGGAACTCAAATCTGTAGACATCAGATAGGAAATGAGAAAAGTATCAGTATGTGACATTACCTCAACACAGAAATTAGGTACTTCCTTTTTTTTGTATTAAAACTTCTGCACATGGCTCAAGCCTTTTCCCATTGTTCCTTCTTACATGTGTCTTGCAGTTATTGTCATCTRAGAACAGCCCACTCCCCCCATTTAGCTGCACACTTGGAAAGAAAGTAYCTTTTTTTCTGAACACCTCCTTCATTCAAGACTTCTACAGGATAATCAGAGCCTTGCYTTACCCTTACCTTCAATTATCAGAGGTTGAATGTGTCAAGTCTTCYACACTCCCACTAATTTAGATACTATTACTCCATAACACCTGCCCAGTCTGCACGTTTGACTTTTAAAGTAGCATGAAGTGTATGGGAGGAGTTGATCCACTTGGATTGTTATTTAATAGCTATTTTGCAGAAGTGCCTACAGGCATTAATTAAGATCAAGGTGCAAAGAACACTGACAGTGAAAAATAGTCCCAGGCCCAGAGAGTTCATAATTCACTTCATAGCACGTTTCAACAGGTAAATGTGTTARATTAACTGTAGGGAGTGTCCAAGTATTTTCTGGAGAGCGTGGAGTATTTTCATGTATATGTTTACAAATACAGGTATGCTCATGTTGTTGAAGTTGTTAATTTCTTAAAATGACCTCCCTGATGTCATAAAACTCTTTTTCCAAAGAMTCACATAATCTATGAGATTCCTTCTCCACCTATTGTATTGACTAAGCTATACCTTAGAAAAACATCAGTTCTGTATCCTTTCCTTTTCAATACAATATTATGTATTGACTGTTTTTCAGCAGATCAAGAGATCAAAACAAGCCTTATGCATTTTATATCTAAARTCAAAATACCTTCAGTAAGGGTAGGAGCTAGCCAATATCCATCCTCACAGAATTAGCTGTAAAATGTATTATTAGGAAGCAGTGTTAAAGTTTGAATGGATCTTGGTAACAATCAGACATGAAGGTTTAGAAGACCGCAATATCCAGTAGGCTTATTTTTCCATTTAAAATAGGGGATAGTTAATTTTGTAGGTGGAAATAAAGGTCAATTTGATTTATTTCAGCTTGTCAAGCTCTATGGATAAATCTATTATCTCCAGTGATATTCCTTARCAAGGTATTTCTAGCTGATTTCCTCCAATTTTAAATTACTGAAAACCATCCATGAAATAATTAAGGCCCACTTTTACCATCACTATAAATGCTTTTCTATTACATTGTACGCTGTGCAGCTCTTTATGTTATGCAAAAGTAGTGTAAAATACTGCCAAAACAGAAACCTTACCAGTTGGCCTTTGGGGTAGCAACTTATCCCTCCTTTCCATAGATGTAAAATCAGTTTCCTATACAAACAGGCCACTTCCTCCAAAGAGAATCAGCTGCAAAATCAGGATGTAAATAACTAACAAAGATAAAAGCTGTGAAATATTAATTTCAGATGTAAGCAAATTAGAGTTTTGCTATTTTTAGTAGGAGTAGAATGGGTATGGTAACACTTTAATAATATGAAACATTGCCTACAGCACATGGTGAAATATTTTTTTCTATTATATGTCCCTTTACTATTMAATTACTTCTCATTAATATAAAACTCTCTGTGATTTAAAACATGAATACAGTGCTTTCAAAGCGGGGGGGGAAGAAATATGATTGTCTTAATAATGTTATAATTTAACCCTTTTCAGCAGCCACATCCAGAAATTTTAACGTTCTCTAGGAAAAAAGGCAGGAATAATATTGTAAGTGCCACTTCTCTTTTACTGAAGCCYRKATGGTCAAAGATTTGGRTGGCTGCCCAGAGAARCTGTGGTTGCCCCATTCCTGGAATTTATCAAGGCCAGGTTGGATGGAGCTCTGAGCCACCAGGASTAATGAAATTAGACCTGTGTCCCTGCCCACAGCAGTGGGGCTGGAACRRGATGATCTTYAAGCCMCTTCCAACMCAAACCATTCTGTGATTCTGTGATTGAGGTACTGAGTAGAAAACACACTTGGACTGCTAGACTAGAGTAGCATGATAGCTTTAGTTGACAATTAAACAGAAGCTTTTATCAAAAAGATTGATTGATTAAATTTTTATCTAAGGGTTCCAGATGAAGACTTTTGTAGTGTGCTCTGCTCTGATCCTTCTGTGTGGTATTTCACACCGAGCCAGGGTACATCCAACACAGGCAGAAGCAATGATCTGCACTGCCCAGCTGTGCAAACAGCAATGGCAAACGCGGTCAGTGAAAAGAGAACTGGGAACAACCACAAACACGGTGAGACAGCCAGAAGAGCTGAGACAAAATGGCCAGGCCTCCTCTAAAACCTGCACGCTCTGGAAACAGCAAATATAGCAAACGAGTTTTGAGACAGTGGTAATTAGTTCTGGGAAACACTTCACTGCTCAAATCAGCCTAAGATATGAAAATGCCGGATTACTAAACATATCCCTGCGCTGTGGGAAACCTATCTTGTAACTAAGCCAGGTACCATGCGTGTTCMCTCAGACCCCGCACTGCTGCCATCCCTGTGCGCCAGGCGTCCATCAGGACAGTGTCAGCCACTACGTTATTCCCGCCCCTCCCGGTCTGTGTCTTCGGGTTCACGGGAGCAGGCCAAAGGCAGATACAACACGATGAGAGCACAGAGACGGGCCCGGGGCACTTTTCTTTAGGAATCACCTGCCAGACCGCCCTGGCTGCGATCTCTCCCAGCCCCTCACCGCCACAGGCGGCACCGCCCCGCCCCGGCCGGGCCCGCAGGTGCGCGAGAGGCACCGCCCAGCAGGGGGCGCCAGAGTGACAGCAGCCGCGCCCAATGAGCGCGCGTTCTGCGGGGGAGGGCGGGGCGCTAGGCCGGCCGGGGGCGCTGCTGTGGGCGGCGGGGCGCGGCCGCACCGGCTTCCCCCGAGGGGCTCGCGTGAGGCAGCGGCTGCGCCTCACCAGGGAGGCGGAGGAGGAGCGGGGGCCGCTCAAGRCAGGGCGGGGGCAGAGMGCGGCCCCTTCCCCCGGCCGCGCCCGGCCCGGAGCGTTCGGCTGCGGACGGTATGACTCGGGCTCTCCGGGAGTGGCCGGCGCCGCCGGCCAATGGGCGAGGAGSAGCGCGCCTCTGTCCCCGCCCACCGGGCGCGGCGGGGCCAATGGGAGGGCGCGGGGAGGGGCGCTGGGCTAGGCGCGCGCTGGGAGGCGCCCCCACCAGCAGATGCAGCGSAGAGTCGCTCGGGCGGCGGCGCCAGCGGCGGAGCGGGAGCGGCAGTGGCTGCAGAAGCAGTAGCCGCAGCAGCAGTCGCAGCAGGAGCCACAGCCACGCAGCAGCAGCGGGAACAGCAGCAGCAGCGGGAGCAGCAGCAGCAGCGGCGGCGTGTGGGCATGGGGTCGCCGGCAGCGCGCGCCTCCCGGCGCTGAGGGAGCAGCGGTAGGCGCGGGGCGCGGCGAGGGGCGGCGGGGGCGCAGGTGCCGGGCGAGCCGCAGTGCCGGGAGCGGCCGCAGCCACCGGGCCGGGCCGGGCCGAGCCGGGGCCGGGGCCGGGGCCGGGGCCGGGCCGGGCGGGGCGGGGGACGTGTGGCGTTGAGCGTCGCGCTGGCCGCGGCCGCCCCCGCAGTCGGGGCGGCGGCACGGTGGCCGGCGCGTTGCGGCCCCGGCGGAGCGGGCTCTAACACCGCTCGTGTCGTTGGCAGGATCCGAGCGCAGCCGCGGGAGCCGCCTCTGCTCGTGGCAGCCTGCTGTCACCTTCCCKTCCGGCAATGGGGAATGGACTCTCGGACCAGACGCCGATCCTCTCCAGCCTGCCTTCCTTCCAGAGCTTTCACATCGTCATCCTGGGGCTGGACTGCGCCGGGAAGACGACGGTGCTTTACAGACTGCAGTTCAATGAGTTCGTCAACACTGTCCCCACTAAAGGATTTAATACGGAGAAAATCAAAGTGACGCTGGGCAACTCCAAGACGGTCACTTTCCACTTCTGGGATGTGGGCGGTCAGGAGAAGCTGAGGCCGCTGTGGAAGTCGTACACAAGGTGTACGGATGGCATCGTGTTTGTGGTGGACTCGGTCGACGTTGAGAGGATGGAGGAGGCCAAAACAGAACTTCATAAGATTACTAGGATATCTGAGAATCAAGGAGTGCCTGTCCTTATCATTGCTAACAAGCAGGACCTGAGGAACTCTCTCTCCCTTTCTGAAATCGAGAAAATGTTAGCAATGAGTGAGCTGAGTTCTTCGACACCCTGGCATTTGCAGCCTACCTGTGCAATCATTGGAGACGGACTTAAAGAGGGACTGGAGAAACTACATGATATGATAATTAAGCGAAGGAAAATGTTGAGGCAGCAGAAAAAGAAGAGATGAGTTCTTTTTTTGACCTTTCTCTTTTAGAGCAGTTACATGGTCAAAATTTGACGTCAGTCAGCTTCCAAACCCAGGCCTGCCTGTTTGGATGCCGTTAAGCTTAGTTACGTTAAACAATCAGTTGCACAACCTTGCTGTGTGAAGGAAGGCTGTGCAGTTGTGGAACTTTTTTTCTTTTTTTTTTTTTTTTTTTTAGCTAGTCTCTTCTGAGTTTTTTGGCTCTGTATTTTTTCAGAAGCCCTAATAGATGATGTAATGCTATCAGGAAATGGATGGGTGGGTATATGTGACATGGATGTCTAAATAGCCAAATAAAACGAGGGTTTTCTGCTTAGTGTTGTACTCATATGTTTTGAGGGTGCCCTCTGCAAGCAATTTGCGTTGAAGGTGTTCTGTGTTTTTAAACTTGTAATGCTCGTAAGTGGAGTGCTTAGGTGAACATTATACAGCTTTAAAAACATGTATGAAGCTAGTAACCCATAATTTTGTTGAGGCTGTTTTTTTACCTTGTTTGAGGATTTCTATGAAAGCTTGTAGGTTTTTTTAATTTGGCACTTTTTGAAATAGAATCATGTTCAGTTCAAATACTTGAAATTTTAAGTGCTGTGGATTCTTTAACTGATAAGAGAAAGACTTTGACAAGTAAAAATGTAAACAACACGATGGAGCATGAAAAAGTGGTTTCCCAACATATAGCATGTTTTTTGATATGTAAGGTTTTTATTTTTTAGAAGTAGCCATTCATCATTATACAGTGCTAATCAGGTTTAAACTGTTACCCAAAAATAGTRATTTATTTCTGAATGGTGAGTGTTATGTCCTCCCAGTATCAAAAGTCAATGAATTGCAGTAAATGAGCTATAAAGAACAACCATGGCTGCTGTGGTTCTAACCAGTGCAGCATTCTTTGCCCTATTGGTGACTTTCCTGGCAATAYAACATACTTATAATGAAGTAAAGATGGAGTTAAAATTAGCAGAGCACATCTTGTATCTCCCCAAAATACCCCATTTTATTAAAGTGGTATTGCTATGTCACTTTCAACATATGCTTTTTTTGTTGTGACTCTTACAGTATTTTKTGGTTAGGAATGTAATAATGCTTTATACACTCAAACATTAGACACTACCGGGGGCGGGGGTGGGGGGGAGGGAAAGGGGGAAGAAGATTTTCAAGATGGGCCTGTGTTCTGCTTTAATTATGCTTTAAGCTGTTCTTGTTTACAGAGTGTGCAAACAGTGTTAACTGGGCAGGATAGTGCTTGACAGAAAAGGGAGGGTAGTTTTTCTTACTGGTACAGAGCTTCAAGTGACTCTCTAGATACTTGGTTAGCAACTAAAAGGGCTAAAGCAGAGCCTGGATTTTTGAGACTAACTTTAGTGGTGCTGTAGAAATTCATCAGAATGTTAGATTATCTTTAAACTTTCGTTGGAAATACCAGATTAAAAAAAAAGAAGTAAAAAATAGCAAAATCAGTTTCCTCCTCTCAACCAGCGAAGTAATACATTTTTCTTACCTGCWGCCATGTATCAGGAGGATGATGGCTACAAACCTGAATGTCAATCAATGTAATTTATGTTTAAAAAAATCAAACTTTTTAACCAACAGCTGTTTGACCAGGAGGTAACCAAAAATGCACTTTAGTGTCTTCGATAACTGAAAGTGACAGCTGTTTGTTTTTTTTATGACATCTTGGTCCTTTTTAAATAAACTGAAGTAGCTTCCAGTGGAGCTTTTGTATGTTGGTTATATATGTACCTGCACTGGTGACATTGTAAGTCACTTACTCAAGTAATGTCTATATTTATAGAAATGTGGATGACTTCTTAAACCTCAATAAACAATTCAAAACAAGCCTGCAGAGAGAAGGTGTCTGACTTGTACTGCAGTGGTATGTTCTCATCAACCTCTATGCACATAGTTCTGCTGTTATTAGAATCAGTATGTCTGTTGAATAACCAAAGTCTTATAAATGAGGTGAGGCTTATAAATGTCACAGTGTGAGAAATTTGAGGTATCTCATTGAAAACTTTAAATCAGTGCAATGTCTGTATATTCATAGAAGAATTACCAGCTGCAGTGACTTTTCCAAAATGATGGCTCTTGCATAATTTGAAACATCYTGTTTATAGCTGAACCTATTCTGTGTTATGTTCAGTGCTTAATAGGCAATGTTGGGCATACATCACGTGTACTCTCAGGTGGTGCTTGATTTAGAGTATTCAGGCTTGTGTATCTGAAGCTGAGGGATTAATGTGCAGTTAAGCCTTGGATGATTTTTTTTCTGGGATTTTGCAGCAATGAGTAAAATGTGTTGATGTGGGGAGCTTCCAATTAGTTTCAGGACCCAAACATAGATAGGACCAACTTTGTTTAGCCTGCAAATGAAAATGGCTAAGTTTGAACAAGAATACCCAATCCTCTCTCTCAAAACCGTGGTACTTTCATTTCTGTTTATGTAACTGATGGCACATCAAAATGTAGGTTACTTTTAGTCCTGAGGAAAAAGCTATATTAGTGATGCTGACTCCTATGAATTTAGGGTATAACTGGTATAATCTGGCTAATATTTTCTTTCCCTTTGGATGCACTGTACTCCTAGGCTAAGGCAGGTGAGATGGCAGGCTGGCTCTTTGTACCTGGTAAACAAACTGATACCAAATACTAATTGCTTCATTTTCAGCACTCATTAGGCTTCTACTGGGAATAGTTTAAAAGGCATACTGCTTGGAAAAAAAACAAACTGTGTTTTGTTCTGCATATTAAACATGCTAGTGTTTTATCTGGTGGCAGTCTGCCTTAACTCTTCTAKGCATAAAAACAGCAGTGAATGATTTTAATTACAAAGACTTGACAGATCTGTATTCTAGCACTCTGGAGGAAAAAAATGAGAGAAGGTGGAGAGTACTGTTTCTAAAATGTCATGGTTCTTACCGTGTTAATACCGACCTGGAAGTAGAAGACTCTGGGGGATGAGTTTTGCTTTCAAGCTGTGCCTTTATCTGTACTAGAACTGTTTTGCTGGAATTTTGCAGTGACGGTTCTGAGAGTACAGTATACAAATGTAGCTCTACCTCTGAAACAGTGTTTTGCATTACTGTGACAAAGGCTTCCAGCTATGAACAAAACAATGATTGCAGGAGAGCATTCAGTCTCTTAACTGACTTGGGTTTCTGCTGGCACAGTCCTGCCAGCTTGGGATCACTTTCTTCCATATGATCAATTGTCAGTTCTGGCCTAAATACTGGTATGTGTAAGAAAATCTTCACAGGAGCTGAATAAGCAGGTGTCATTTTGTTRCAATGCTGAASWTACAAATCTTAAAATTGAAAATACTTTTTGCTAAAAGGGCTACACATGTGCTCTGTTCTTCAAGATTTCAGGTGACTGCCTCAAGCTGCTTCTTTAAGGAGGTAAGGAATTGGATCTAAATTGGTGCTATTGAACAAATGACAAGGTCTTGTCACCTTATCACTTGTTTTTGCTCACAAAAGTTGGCATGGCATTGCCTCAATTGTTGATGCACATGCAGTCGTTTATAGTTAAAGAGCCTTCAGGACATGGTCTCTTTTCTAGCTATGTAGCTGTGTGTTAGGACTATTTTAACTAGGAAAAATACTGTGGGTGATGAGACTCCTTCAGGTTCTAACATCATTTTTAAGTTGCATTGCACTGAATGTGCATTTACATTTGGATGAAAAAAGAAAAGTGAAACATTTAGTTCTTCGAATTTTTGTGTTTTAGAGAGACACAATTGATCTTTTGTGTGAAAAGCAATTCCCACAGCCAGYCCATGCTTCTCAGCYTGACTCGGGTGCTTCTGTACCCTCTGACACAGCGCTGTGGTCCTGCAGGAGCTCATTACCCAGAACTTTGTGGTCACAGAGCAGCAAGGAGCTGGAAGCAGTCAGGTGGGGGGTAGCTAAGCCTTCCTGGACTTCAGCAGGTGGGAGTGAAGGCAGTTTTGTCTTCTTGGGGGTGCATTATCTGTATCTTGGATCATTTGTTTACTAGCAACAGAGTGTTAATTAGTGTCTGGCTGAAACTTGTTGAGAGGAGAGTGTCATTCTTGACATGGAAGAAGGATTTAGRTACTACAAATTGGTGCTACAAAGGACTTGGTAAGGCAGAGTGTGGAAAACAGGCAATCGGCATCCACTATRTATAGGGCACGAGTCCTAACATGCAGTTTTGAGTCAGCTGTTGGGTTGCAGTGCATGAAGGCTGGCAAATGTGTGTGCTCATAATGCTGCCTAACTTCTGAGAGAGAAATCCAGGCATGAATCAGTGCTTTTAGGATCAGTGTTTTCACTTTGCTGGTGGGTGACTCATCTTTTGAGAGGGTCACACTTTACAGCCTGCTCTGATAGATTTGTGTCCCCAAGCCAAAACARCTCTTGTTGCTGCTGGGAGGGATGTGTAGGGAGCTGTTTGTTTAGTCTGGGGGACGAGGAAGCCTTTTATTTTTTCTTTTTTTTTTAAATGCTGACTGACATAGGTATGCGAAGGCCTGCCCCTCGTGCTGCTCTGCAGGCTGTGATTATTTTTAGGAGCAGTACGAGACTGCAGAGCTGTGTGAATAAACTGAAGGGAAATACACAGCCTGGCTTCGCAGCAGGGTGATGCTGGGGGTTGTCATGCCGGCTCCCACAGCCATCCTGCCTATCTGAGAACAAAATAAAGGGCAATACAGAGCTGGTACCTTATTTAAAGCATTAGTCAATCTTAAATCAACTGTAAAGGAGCAAAATTGCTGTTGTGTAGACCTAGCTGGCAAAAGGCCCACAAAGTAAATGAAGGACTTAAATTTCTTTGCTGCCAGTGTCCTGTTGTATTGGTTCTGTCTGGGAGTGAGCTGTGGGACCTCTGGTAGAGTAGGTGATGCTTAGACCCAAATCTAAGGAGAAAAAGTAGGCAGGGAAGCTAGRCAGTACTTCCAGGCTAAATACCTGCTGGCAAATAGCTCAGGGAAGTAAGAGGGAATAATCCCTGAGCTTTGAAGATTATGGTTTCTTAGTTCCAGCTATATTTACACAGCTGCTGCACTAGAATTAAGAGCTAAAGATGGCAGAATAGTTAGAAAGGAGAAGGTCAAGTACAGTTGTTGGCTGTGGCTGTGTGGAGGGAGAGAGGATTTGAAACTGTTGGGTTTTCCTAGATTTTCAAGACACATTGMRCCCTAGGGAAATAGATATGCTTTTWRATTGCTTAATTGGTTCAAAATCTTTATTATTTTATACACTGTAGTTTTCCTATTGCTGAAATGAAACAATACCTCATTTAAGAAAGTCACCTAATCACTGCATTAATCTCCATTGACAAAAGAGAAAGTTAGCAGGGTTGTTGAGCCTTGTAAAATGTGCTGAGGGCTCCCGGCTGGCTCACAAGCTGCTGTGTTTCAAGGTTCTTTCTAAAAATACCAGAATGGTRGAATTTAGGTCAGACAAAGTAAAGGTGTGAAGCCTGATACCTCAGACACTACACGTAGTCCAGGGGTACCACCAACCCTGTAACTGCTTATCTTCTGTTATSGGTTTATGAATGATAATTTAGGGTGTTTTCCTTTGCACCATAACATTATCATCCCTTTCCTGTTTCAGTGTCGTTTGCCTTGAAAGCTTTAACAGGTTGTTTTGATATTAGAACATCCCTGARTTGGGTGCCAAAAGGATGAGTTTGTGAATGGAGAGGATCAGGGAAGAGTGTTCACTTGTGCTTCAGTGACCCGGTTAGCTAAAGCCAGTCCTTTTGTAAAGCAGGCTTAACAGGATGAAGATGGCCTTAAAGAGGAAATTTTCTAAAAATATCTTCTTGTTTCTAACATCAGCTGTACTGCASTGGTCTTACAATTATTGTTGAAGCCAAGGGCTGCTGTTGTTCTCTTGACACCAGTTGCATGATGACTTCCAAGATGCCTTTAAGATGTTTGCAAACAATGAGTGTAAAATCTCCACTGTATTTCTGAACATATATATATATATTCATGTGTATGTGTATTTTTAGCTGTCTTGAGGTGTTTCTGTGGGTCAATTAATTTCTAATAGAACCTCGATTCTTTGTGAAACACATCAGTGTCTCTGCAAACACAGTTTGTTCCTATTTCGTYCCTGTTATAAAGGATACAGTAAAATGGGAACCTATGGATTATTAATAGCACTGTTTCACTTGAACTCCAGCCAAAGGATTTCTATTTGAATCAGATATATATATTTATATGTATATATTCTGTTGTTCTTGATTATACTGTGTTTTGTATAGGGGCTGAATTTTGCTAACCTTAGAAGTACCAGTCTCCCTGATTTTAATTAGCTTAGAAAATTGACTTGTACATTTAAAGTCACTGTAATTTAGCTGTAATCAGTCATGTTACACTGGAGACAAATGGGATTCATGGACTATGCCCACACTGATGCTTTCTGACAGCTCTCCTATTGCCACATCAATACACATCCCTCACTGTGTGCTATGGTAGCACTGGTACCAGCAGACTCTATTTCTACATGGTTCTAATTGTGTTTCTGCCACTCATAGAACTTGCTTATATTCAGAGTTCACTTATGTCCTGCTATTGCTGTAATCATGAGAGGAGACAGAAAAAACTCTGTACGAAGACTCAGCTGCACATTGCAACCATTGCAACTTTTAAACAAATACATCAAAGAATGTAATTTAAAGTCTCAGAGTTAATACAGGAAACTGAAGATTAAGACTGAAGATTGGTACATCCAGCCCAGCCCCTGATCRTTGGTCATTTTATCCCTGAAGTTTCTTCATCAATGTTTTAAACAAGAATCTCATAGTTGCTCTAACATTTCAATTCATGCTTAAAACTGCTGTGAGATGAGGGTATTTAGAAATACAATGAAATGAAGAGTAATAGACTGTGACACTAATTCAGATTTTTCAATTGACTTGTGGCATATTTGTGTTCAATAGTTATGCATCACGAGATTATACTATTTGAAAAATAATGTATTTTAGAGTTCAAAAATACAACTTTAACATACTCTATTATCTCTGCATGCACCTCAGCCTCACAGTTGCATGCACTTCAACTTACCTTAGTTGAAAATAATAAAGTACTTCACATACTGATGAATTGATATTCATAAACAACTATCAGTTTATGATTGCCTGATTTTTGTTTACATTTGACCACAGCTATTAAGCAAAATAGTCAAAATTATTTGGKTTTATGTCTAAATTGAATTGGGATAAACTTAGGGTCTTCCAATTCAAGCATATGAGAGTTTTCAAGTAAAGGTGATTTGCAAAGATCTTGAGTTAAAATAACATATTGTCTTAAAATCAGCTTTTATTTGGAATAGTTACAAAAGTGACTGGAAATACCTTTGGAAAGGTAGCTTTATTTTATACAGTACAGTGAGAGAAGTATGTTAGTGTGATTTCAGACCTCAGGATTCAGAGGGTCTCCTGTACTCTCAGCCTTTCTTGGCTGTAATGAATCAGTCTGCACAGGATGTGGCTGCTAACAGATGATAATGCAAAGTGAAGGGCTGGGCCATGAAAAGCCCCAGGGTGGCTCGGCGTGGTGCTGAGTTCTCACGAAGAGCTGATTGCTTTCCAAAAATAAGAACAGGAACTAGGGCAGATAATCCATGTAAAATGCACTTTCCACCCTTACCCCTTCACAACAATTTATTATTTTCAGTATTATAGAGCTTTACATGTTGATTGCATACATAATCCATCCAGGCACCCACATCTACCTACACACGCTTCTGTTGTATTCTTGCAAACCCTGTTTGTGAGAATTTCTCTGGGATCCTGTTTTGTGGGTGTAACTTGAGAACTTATAAATAGATTCACGTTTTCCCATCTTTCAAACCCAAATGTGTCTGCAAACATGACAGCACTAGAAATAGGATTCTTTGGAATTATTTCCTCTGTTTTAAATCTTTTACTTTATTAGGCTAAGGTAATCTGGGCTGTTCACACTGCCTGTGAACCATGCTCTTGTGGTGGCATTACCACTGCTCAGAGTTCAGGTTGTGTCAGCAYTTCTTTTATAAATATAAACCCTTATTTCAGAAACTTAATAATAACAGAATAAGCCTTGAAATTTTGTACTTGTCTGAAACTTGGCACAGAGTATTAATTTTGCCTTCTACCACATTAAATAAAAAAATAATATATATATATTAGAGGGAAATGTAAATAAACAAAAAATAATTTTAGTGTGTTTTGCTGCCTCTTCTATCTCAAAGTTAGTTAGTTGTTTATGAAATGAAATGGCTTGAACTTGCAGTTCCAAATGGAAACCTTTGAAATTTTTTTCTAAAGTTAAAAGTCGCAATTGTTAGCATTTGCAAATCAGGCCTACCCACATCCCACAAACTTGCAGAGCTCGCTTACAGTGWGTGAAATTCTCTCATCAGTGTCAATAGAGCTGTTTCTATGTAGTAATAGTTGTAAAATTGAGCATGTACAGAGAATGGAAACATGAACATGATTTTCCTTCACTTTTTAATTAATAATTTCAAGTGCTCTGTTTCACAAAGTACATTTTCTTAAAAGTAGTCATGTGTCAAAGTAAATCAAATGCAGGTTTTTCTCCATCTTGAACCCTGTGTTTGTAAAATTTCGAGGCTGTTTTCTAAACTATTAAAATAAAAAAAAAAATGGASCAGTCTCTAGTCTCAATAAAAGTGTTGAATCTTTTGATGTTTGCTCAYCCAGTCCAGATAACCCTGAAATTATCCTGAGGGTTACGAAGGGCATAGCCTGTCTGGGCACAATATCTTCTTGCATAGATGTGTATTTTCCTTAAAGGCAGAACTAATACAGAGATCCTGTCTTAATGATAGCTTTAGTCTGACCTAAATCACTTCTGGCTTTTTCCTTTGGATTCACTTAAGCCTCTGCACAGGGGGTATAGAATCCAGCAATACTTTATTCTTCCTTTGCTTTCATTTCATCTGCCTGCACAAAGCACTMTTGCTCTTCCTCACCAAGGAGCATTGATCTGCTCAGGAGACTAGACACACTCTTCAGTCTTGCTTTGCCCAACCAATTTTATAAAGAAAAAAAAGCACTTTTTTTTTCTCCTTCCTTTCAAATCCCACTTTTAGTGGGATGGCCATAATTATCTGCTTTATGTTGGAAAATCCTTACTCACTTCAAGAACTTTAGGTCAAGTTTAGAGTACTCTTCCACTCAACCTGATTTATTWTTCTTATTTATCTATGGGAAGCATGCCACATCTATAATATCCTTGTAGAAGAAATGCTGTGTGTTTTTAGTATAGTACAGGCACAGCAGTCAGGATTCGACTTACTTAATACTAGAGCTATAAAAATCAGSCATTCTTTTTCATTTTAGACATCTCTAGGTGTTTTTACAATTCATGGAAAGAAGGATGTTTGTCTAGGGCGTGATTCATATTAGTTCAGGAGTGGTATCTACRGGAGGTCAGATAAATCCCCCTGTGTTTCCCTCTCTGCTCTACAGAAAACATAAGCTGATTAACTCAAATATAGACACCTGCCTTTTACACCAACTGCCTATATTTATATCTGGAATGATAGCCCCAAATCYGTGCCAGCTCCTCTGCTGGAAAATGCAGGTGTCTGCCATTTGAAATCTGTGTCAAGCCATGGCAGCTGAGAGCCTCATGCAGCGCTTTGCCTTAGCAAACCCACCCCTGTGCTACTGGGTGTTGGTCAATGGCAACAAAGTTTTAGAAGGAAAACACAAAGGCTGGTATATTGAGCAATATATATTTTACAGAGTGCAGTGAAATGTTTTATTTAGCATGAAGACCACAGTTCACAGTCCAGATATTCTCATTAGAGAAATTGTAAACCAAATTACTTCCTCTTACAGTGTTTTATGTCTAAGAAAATCTACTTGTGCATGCAAAGATTCCCCATCAAATTCAGTGGGTGGGAGATAAGGCTATAGAATTGTGCAACAAAACTCTCRTCTAGAAAAGCTTTTAGGTACTAAACTTTGTTCCTTCCTTTTTAAAAATGTAAATAAAYCCCCACCTACTCATTGATACTGCAATTGAGCGTAGCAGCATCTGCACCTGCTTGTGCATGTGTTGGGAGTTGCAATTGCTCTGGTGTGACCACAGAAARGCTGCTGGCAATCAGCCTGAAATTGGTAGAGGGTGAGAGGGATTTGTTATAAGAAAGTTTGCTAGCTGGCCTTTTGGGCTGAGCTGAGCATAGAAACAAGATGTGAGTACAGAGCCCTGTAAGCAGAGGACATTTTAAACTGCTGTGGTGSCTCCAGGTTTTCTTCTGTCTAACAAGGTATGAATAACTGAAAACCTTTTTGAAGAGACACCCATAACTTTGGAGRGGGTAGGAAAAAGGGGCTTCCTTGTCCCTGTGTTGTGAAAGTTGTAATAGTTTAATATTTTCTTAAGTATCTATCATGGTCAAATTCCTTGTTGCCTAAACGGTTGAAAATCCACTACAGATACTACTCTGGAATTACACATAACCTATTTCTATAGGAAACCCAACTGAAATGCAGGAAGCTGGGGTAAACGGAGGAAGACACCCCGAAAGTAGAGGTTTTAGGATACAGTGTCATGAGTTTTGAGTTTTGGCAAACGACTAAACGTTGTGTATTTCTTTAGGCTTGGGGAAAGCCTGAGACTTTGTCTTGTTGAAGTAATCGCTTGATGTTAAAAGAAAGCCGTTGTGCAGCTTACGGGGAGATCTGCATCCCCTAAATCATCCTATCACCATGTGAAAGCAGTGAGGGTGTACCTCCTGGGGGCTTATCTCTGATGTGAGACCAGGTGCTGTGRCACCCTCTCGGTTATCTCTAGTGAGAAAATAACTGTACACAGTCTCCAAAGCTGATATTATCTGCCTCCCTAAACATCCTGCTCACTCTATGTATTGTGTGGATTAAACTGGGTTGTGGAGACATCGAAACTGGAACTGAGAGTCCCACTGGAAAGCTGCATTGTTCTGTTAGTTCGCTTTCTTTCTCCCACTGCAGATGTGCTTGGAAAGCCTTTACCTATCGCTGCTCAGGCCTGGGGCAGTGAATTAATAATGCATAACATAGCAAATTCAGCGCTAGGAAGAGGCTGGACTGGCATTCAAAGAGTTTTCATTTCTGAAARAAAGGAGAGTGGTGCAGGGGTATACTCCTCCAGAGGACCAACAAAGCTGTGCTTGGATGTTTTGGGTAGAGTGGTTGGGAGTTTTCCTGTTCTTAGGATTGGAACCCAGCAAGATTAACCTCATTTCTAATATGACAATCATTAGGCCATTGATTTTTTTTTTTTCTCTGAGTGTATTGTAATCATTAAAAAATTAAAAGTAGGGATGTTGGGTGCAAAGACTTAAATCAGTAAAAAAAAATACATTCTACAAAAAGATATGACAA